>NW_008608962.1:0-38342 GCF_000691845.1 Merops nubicus
CGCGACTCGGGGCGCGCCCGGCTGGGCGAGTGCGCTGGGTGAAGCCTTCGGAGCCTGCCGGCGACAGTTAATTCTATGGCCGTCCCTCCTGTGCTCTGTAAAGAGGAGGAGTTGGGGTTTTCACAACTTGTAATTAGTCAGCTTGAGTTGCTAAGGAGCCTTGTCCCAGCTTGACTCGAAATATTTCTTGGCTGGAGAGATCTCAGTACTTCAGTCTGGTCAAGTCTGTACTTGACTCTCCTCGCAGCAGGAGTTCGGTGACTAATGAGAAGTATGGGGTTTTTCCATTTAATTTCTCCTGGTTGGAGTAGAAGAATTGGACCTAGCCCTTCATTGATAAAACAGGAAGGAGCAGGCTGGAAGTCTCTGGATGTTTCCTCACTGGGAGTGATCTAAAGCAGCCGAAGAACATCTGATGTTTAAGCTAAGAGTCTGTGGTTTACTTAAAGGAGAGGGGAAAAAAACCTAAAAGCCTAAACACAAACTCACCCCTGTGCAAGTGGAAGTTGAAATGGAATACACCCCACCCTGTTTTTTGTTTTTTTTTTTTTTTTTGTTTAATCATACTGCTTTGAAATAGATATGAAATGGCTGTTTGACAGACTTCTGCTTTTCCTGCTGTCTTAAATGCCAGATCTCTGAGATAATAGCTGGATTATTATTTTAAAACATCAACATCTTAAAGGGAATGAAACTCAAGCCACTTAAAGGTTAAGACAGCATTTTCTGAAACTGTCTGAAGGCACTATTTTTCTGAAGGCCTTTCTAAAAAGGCTTTTCTTCAAACGTCAGCACAAATTAGTAAAATTTTACTTCCTTAAAAAAAAATGCTGGCAACAAATTGACTAAGATTAAGAGAAGTAGCTCAGGTTAAGGGACTTATGTGTAAAATGTAGTTGACACCTTTTAGCCAGAGTTTACAGTCCTGATGAGTGACTTTAAGTGTGAATCGGCCAAAAAATCCTGGACGTGTTGCAGAGATGTTAATGAGGCAGGGTTCACCCTAACAAGCTGAATCCAAGCGTTGTGACTGTGCTCCTTGCAGCCTCTCCATCTGCAGACACACCCTAGACTGGGTTCATGTTCTCAGTCTGCTGCTTTCTGGTTCTAACAGCAGTTCTGCTTTTGGAGCTTTTAAAAACTGGAACAGAGAGAAAAAGGCAAGTGTTTTGCTGTGACACTGTGTATTGCACGCCTCAGATAGGGGTTCAGATATTTGTGCCTGTTGAGGTACAGAGCTGTGGGTCTCTCGCTGCATCAGCCTTTGGTTTCCTGCCCCATCTGCCCTGGTTGCAGACCCAACTGAAATAATATTGAAAACATTATTTCTTGAGCTGTGGGTTTCAGGAACAGGACATGCTGGTGTAACTGTGTCATCGGTTCTTTATGTGAAAGAAACATGATTACTAGTGTGCTGGCTTAAGATTTGTTAATAGGTACTTAATTAACAAAACAGCAAAACGCTGGTGACTTTCTTCAATGAAGGTCAAATGTGGGCGAAACTTGAGCAGTTAGATGTAGCTATATGTGGGCTTCATCACAAAAATAAATCCATTGTGAAGAAGACAGATGGAGGAAATGTTCCAGGGAACAGTTCTGGCTGGGCAGGAAATGCATTTGTGTCTAAAGTGTTTGGTAGCTCTTATCATTCATCTCACCGAGCTTACAGAACATGCTGCTGCATGGCTTGAGCAGCAAAACCTGTTGAGTTCTGAGTCCCTCCTCCTCAAGCTAGGCGAAATGTTAACACATCTAGCCAGGGGTTGCTGCTTTGTTCCATGAGATTTGCTAAAAGTGGCACTATGCTTTGGTGCACTATTAATAGATTAACTCTGGTAACCTTTGAACTAGTGGCACATTGTTTGCTGTGGTGAAGTGTAATACCTGCACAGCTGGGGAGTTGGGTTGCTGCAGGCCTGTAGACATGTAGAAGGTCCATCACAGATTGGCCTGCTGATCCTGCTGTGCTCTCCACAGGAAAGCTGCTCTGGTTTATTTAGAGTGATCTTATAGTTAAGCAACAAACTCTGGCTTATAATTTTTTTTATTATGGAAAAAATTGTGAGATGTAAACCTTTAAAGCAGACACCAAAGAGGGCATGTAATTCCCCACACACTTTGTATTGCAGCGGGGTGGAAGCTGTTGAGCGCTAAAATGACTCTTGCAAGCCATTGTCAAGCTCTGAAATGTCTCTCCCCCAAGTTGCGAGAAGCCTGGCTTTTTGGCCATGAGTAGGCTCTGATCTCATGCTTACTGACTAGTGTTCTGGTCTCTCTCTGAGTCATTTCAGGCTGGGCAGAGCTGCAAGTCACACTCAGTTCCAAATCCTGGTAGAAGTGAATGAGCTGTCACGTTGATGGCTAGTCCAAGCCCCACAGTTATTCACTTGAACTTTAGTATTACAAAAACCATCTCAGTTGGAGCAGTGGGAGAGAGAGTGACCTTTTTTGTACCAGTCGTGCCCATTTAGTGGGCTGATAGTTTACTGTAGTTGTATTTTCTGTATCAGGATTCACTGACTGTTGTGCCTATGAACGTGCTTTGTGGCTGTGTGAATGGACAGGCCACTGGACTCGAGACCTGCGCTTCTGTCGTGTACAAGGTGTGCGTCCAGCTGGCCTCTCACTGGGACCTGAGTGGTTCTGGATTTGGTAACATTCTTTATTCATTGTAGAGAAATGGTTTTAATTCTAGCTGAATACAGCAAGCCTCAAACTAAGGTATAATAAAGTTTGTGTTCCTCATATTAGCAGAACTGTTTCTCTTGATGTTCAGAATGTGAGCCTTCAGGTTTCTAGGGCAAAGTTTCTGCAGAAAACATCAGCTTGGACAACCACAAACTTCAGCACAAAAGGAGAGTAAGATTAATAGGTCTCAGGTCTATGATGCTATTTTAGATTTTTTTTTTAATGTATTTTCTGCTGTTGCCTTTTCCCTTAATACTTTCTAAATCTTGGTCTAGCAATAACCTCAAGGGACCCTATCTGTAGCTTAAATTTACAGTCCTAATTCCCAGTTGGACTCCAAGGGTTCCTTGTTACCTTTGTTCTTTGGAGCTGCATAGGTCTAGTTAGAAGAAAGGTAACAGAGACTGGGGTAAGTATCTGGAAAGCCCTCTGGATAATTATCTTGATGTGTAGCTACTTGCTGCCCAATAGTGCAACAAGATGCAGCTACGAGCAGAGTGCTATGCTTGTTTGAGTGGGGGGGTGTGTTGTTTTTTCTTGTGGAATTTGCTAGAGGCCTCAAAAAATGAGGGGTAAGAGTGGACAGTGATAACTTGTGTAACTTAACAGGGATAACCATAACTTGTAATGGATGGACGCTTTTCTTTTGATGCTCTGGGTTTGGATCCTGTTGTGCTATAAAGGAATGCTAGAAGTGTTCCAGATGCCTTCTTTCTTATCTGAGGACCAACTCTTTGTTACATCACCCACTCTCCCTCACTCAGCATAATGTTGGAAACGTGGCAACGCTGATCAAAGTTAGACAGGCTTTGGTGAAACACGGTGCTAGTTTGTTAGGCAGATTCGGTCCATTGTACCTTTCTTGCGATGCTGTCAGATACACTGAGTTGCTGTAAAGGGGTGTGTTTTAGAGCTCCCAAAGACCTTGCTTTATACACAAGTCTGTGTTGCCCAGGTTGGTGAACTTAAGATGACTTTGTACTTCAGAAGCAACAATAACTAAAACATGCCGAGTGTAGCGTGGAACTAGGTAAACTACTGGACTGGTATACAATGAATTATCTGCAGCTTTACACCTACCAGGGGATTTTACAAACCAGGCAAGACCTTTACACCCTAGCTTGGATTGTACTCATCAGCTTGGTTCTTAGATTCTGCAAGAACTAAGTAGTTAAGTCTGATGGTAAGCAAAAGCTTCTGTTTGGTACTTCTGGGCCTTCTATGTCAAATTTAAACAGGGAGTCTAAAGAGTACCATGGGTAAACTAGTGTTCACTTTGTTTTTACAGATCTTTCTTCCTCTTCTTATGGCCTAATTGGCAGTGTTGTGCAGAAGACACCCAATTATATCGGCTTTGGATTGTAGTGAGCAAGAACTGTTCTGAGTGCCTGACCTGAACTGGTAGTTATGATCCAGTTCTTCAGACTTTGCTGTGACAGTGTTAGGACTAAGAGTGCTTATCATTCCAGAGGTTCTGGAAGATTGTGTGTTAGTTGAGTCTTTTGTTTTTTGATGTCTTGCTTGAGGCAGATGAGCAAGAGGCAGGTTAGCAAAGTGCACTCAGTAAAAGGAGCTCAAGGAAAGCTTTAGATCTGCTGCTTCTACTGTAAGGCCCCTATGGGGAAAAGTGTGCCTAAAATCGGGGACCTTGACATTTACAGGCAGTACCTTTTTTGGACCTGCAAGGGGTTGTAGCACTTTTCCTGGGGTGGCTGCCTTGTCTGATTAGTTACCCCTCTAGGTTAATTACAATTCTTGCTTTTCTCGTGAGGATAGTTCATAAGATGTCTTAATATGGACTTCTTTTTTTGACAGGAAATAGCATCACTGCCTCTAGAGGAAACTTGTTTCAGTCGTTCTATGTATAATGTCTGACCTGAAGTGAAATCCTCCTGCACAGAGCTCACTGAAGTCCCTAGGTAGCTACATGAAAGGCAGCTGATGAACTGAAACCAAAGGATTCAAATACTTTGTCGTTGCTTCTTGTGAACCTTGGGGTGTGGGGGGAACAGGGCCTGTCCTGAGCTGCTGGGCTCTGTGTGTCCTTGCTGATCAGTGGCACTTCTCAGAGAAACTCCTCGGGAAGAGGTAGCTCTGGCCCTGCTCCAGGTTCTAAAGGAAGCTGACTAAAAGCTTCCTCTGGCTACGTCATCTCCTGGACCCTTTCCTGCCTTGCTGCTGCTCCAACAGCCTTATTTGGCTGACTTCTTTTTTTCTTGGTGGTTTGTGTGCTTTTTTTTTCCCCCTTCCGTGCAGCGAGAGGGCCTCCCTAAATTTGCACAATAAAGCTGTTATCTGTGTTTAATCGCTGCTCTGAGGACTACAATGGGGTCTGCTTGAGAGAGAGTTCCAAGATTGCAGCACTTACTCCTCGAGTTCCCCCTCTTTCCCGGTGTCTTTTTTGTCTCCTCAATGATCATACTAGAAATCAGCCTCACCCTTCGAGGAGTCTCTGCTGTTACAGACACACTGCTGGAAAAGAGGAAATTCCTCCCTGCCCAGGAATAATCCAGGGTAATTAACTGATGTAAATTAAGAGCACCACTAAGCAGCCAGTTAACTGCTTTTTTTCCCTAGAGGTGTTTGGGAATAGCAGGAATTTGCATAGGACAGCCAATAATACTGCACCAATGTAGTTTGGTTTTGTCCCATCTGAAACTTCTAAAGGAGGCTGAACTCTGGATTTGTGGAAGGCTGCTCTTTTGGGCAAAGTCTTTTCGTAAAGTTCTATGGCTGTTACTCGGTGGAAAATTCAAGTGGTTTGGAAGTCATGGGCATAAAACTCACCCTTGTGACCCCAGCAGCTAATGCTGACTGAGTGAGATGATGGACTAGGAAGGGGAAGAGACAGACTGCTCTCACTGCCAGCAGTGATTCTCTGTAGAGAAAATGGGAATCTTGGGAGAGACCAGAAAGAGGATAGCTGAAGTAACAAATACGAATGGTGAGGTGTATGTGGTCCAGACTGGTCTGTACTCTTGAGAGTTTCTAGTTCCGTTGGTCAGCTTTCTTGTTTTATAGAGGAGGGCCTCTCAGGAGAACAGACTTCACTGTACTGGAGTGTGAATACTGTACAACATAGGTATTTTTTCTTTTTTGGAGGGGGTTAAGCTGATGTCAGAGAATCTTGCATGCAGCATATTGAAGAACTCCTATTCTGTGATTGTATGCCTTCCTGTGTTCTCCAGGTATTTATTTTTACAGCAAAACTGATGACTTCCTGCAGCTATGAGCCATGATTGTCCATCTTTTTAGTAAGCCCTTATGACTCAACTGTTTTTTCTCTCTGGATTGTGAGATCTAGTTATGGTGGGGAAATGACTAAGTACAGGAAAAGTCTGCCACACCACGGTCTGATCGATCACTTTATAACATCATTTAATAAATGTATTTGGTTTTATGTAACACAGGTTAATAGGCTGACTTGTTCATTTGCAAGTTAGCAAGACATATGGCATAGAAATCTTTGAATGGACCTATTTAGAAATGCTTCCTCCCTGTGTGCAAGAGGTGGTTCTTAATGAAACTTTCTGTTCAAAATGCCTGCAACGTGAAAAGAGTATTTTTTATCTTTGACTCTAAAAGAAATAGATGGAACTGTCCATCACAACTTTAACTTAGAATATAGTAGTTCTGTTGGAAGTGATCTACAACAATCAGAGTCCAACTGTCTGACCACTTCAAGGGCTGCCCAAAAGTTAGAGCATGTTATTAAGGGCATTGCCTGAATGCCTCTTAAATGCTGGCAGGCCTGGGGTGTCACCAACTTCTCCAGGAAGCTTGGTCCAGTGTTTGGACCACTCTCTGGGTAAAGCAGTGTTTCTTCCTGTCAAGTCTGATTCTCCCCTGATGCAGCTTTGAGCCATTCCCACATGTCTTGTGCCTGGGAGATTCCAGGGAGAAGACCTCAGAACCTCCCTGTCCACATGCCCTCCTCAGGAAGCTGTGGAGAGCAGTGAGGTTGCCCCTCAGCCTTCTTTTCCCCATACTAGACAAACCCAGAATTCTCTGCTGCTCCTCAGAGGACATGCCTGCCAGCCCCTTTGCTAGCTGGGTTTCTCTTCCTCTGGATGAATTCAGGTAAATGGTGGGGCCCAGAAATGCCCACTGTGCTCAAGGTGAGGGGTGCCAATGCTTCTTGCAGCAGGGCAGGCCCCTCTCTTGACCAGCACGGCGTGCTGTGTCCACACCCCAGGGTGCAGTTTGCCCTCGGTGCCAGGGCACGCTGCTGACTCCTATTGATCTGCTGCCAGCCAGCACCCCCAGATCCCTCTCTGCAGAGCTGCTCTCCAGCCACTTGTCTCCACATTTAGACTTGTGCCTAGTGTTACTCCATCCCAGGTGTAGAATCTGGAGTTTATGCTTGTTACGTTTTGTGCTGTTGATGATTGCCCAGTGTTCAGTCTGTCCAGACCCCTCTGTGAGGCCTTGTGCCTCAGGAAAGTCAGCAGCTTTGGTATCATCAGCAAACTTGCTCGTGGTGTATTCAATTTGTGCATCCAGATCATTGGTAAAAGCACTGGGCAGAACTGGCCGTAGGACTGGGTCTTGAGGAACATCTCTGGTGACTGGTGGCCAGACAGATGCAGACCCACTCATTACAGCCCTTTGAGCCTTGCCATCCAGCTGGTCCTTCAACCAGTGTACTTGTGAACCTGTTCATCTCAGGTGGACAACTGCTCCAGAAGAATGCTATGAAGGCCAGTATCAGAAGCCTTACTGAAATTTAGAAAAACGTCCACTGCCTTCCCTTCATCCATTAGGTGGGTGACCTTATCATAGAAGGATATCAATTTAGTTCAGACTTCTTCTTTGTGAACCTGTGTTGACTGTGTCTGATGATTGCATTGTCCTTTAAATGCCTTTCAATTGCACCCAGTTATTTGGCTAATCTAGTTAATAGCTGACCACTAAAACAGATCTTCTAGTAACTGTACATCAAGAAAGCAAAATTGCCTGGAAAGCTGGATGGCTTGAAAGAAACTTGCTTGTACTGTAGCTTATAGTTCACCTGAGACAATGGACTGCTCGGTGCCTAAGCAACAGCAGTGTGCAGAATCTTGAGGCATTTTGGTGTGCCTGGGGCGGGTGGGTGTGTTGTGCTTTGTGCTTTTTAAGAACAAACAAAAACCAGAGTTGTGCTTTAGGGATTATATTAGTTTATGTTATGAATTTTGTTTGACAGTGTCCATTAATGGAGGTGCTGTGCAGCATACTTAAGAAGGGTGTTGCTTTTCTAGTTTACCATTCGTAGCTACATGTTACAAACTGAATGTTAACATCACTGTGAGACAAGACCGTGAGCTTGAACATGAACTGTTTTGCCAACGTCAGGTTATTTCATTTGCTCCTGCATATATCTATCTATTAAGAAAACTTACAAATCACTTTTTCAAAAGTGGACTGATTCACTGAATTTGTTTTATTGGGTAGATAATGAGAACTTCAGCTGAGTTGTATTGAATCCAGTGACTGGCTGTATTCAGCACTGTGTGGTTACAGTTATTCTCAATGAAAAATCAGGATCTGAGCTTACCTCAAGCTGAGAAACATTTCTTGTATTTTGGAAGACATGTTGTGTGAACAACTGGATTTTTGTTTAAGTGTCTTTTTTTTCACCAAGAAGCACTTGACAAGTGAATTTGTTTGCATTGGTGAAATGCAGGAAGCAGAGAGCAGTAAAATGATTATGTTGTAGTCAGTATCCACAATCTCCTAATCAGAAGCTGCTGTATGAATGAATGTTACACATGACTGCTTGTTTTGTGAGCCGCCTCAAGACCATAAGGTTACTAGCAGCTTGAATAATCAGAAAAGGCAAGGATTAAAATACCTGAAATCTCTCGAGTCCACAGCTGGGAAGGTGGTAGGTTTTGAGAGTGTTCTTATCCAGCACCATGGAAGATACTAAAAGTACCTGAATAAGCAACACGTCCTCCATCCTGCAGCTTCATTGTGCTGCCTTTGTTACAGGAGCTGGGCTGTAGCTTATTTCCTGGAGTACTGGGGTGATGTGCTTCCCTTGCTGATAGTCCTTTGCTCCAAAAAGCAAGCATGGAGCCTCTGAACTTGGTGTTCAAAAAATTCAAAAGAGTTTACTACCTGCTGACATAGTCATTTTTTGGCTTAAAACACTAAACTACACCTCAAACTGGTGGTATCCTGACACACAACAAACTGGGAAGCAGTAAGTTTTACAGTAAGTTCCTAGAAGAACTAGAAGTAGTAAGACTCGGGATTTTCTTACTCTTGTTTTAATGACATCCTGCTGCAAGTGTTTTGGGCTACTTGAACTTTATAGACACTGTCTTCTGCACCGATGGGCACACTATACCTTGGGTGTTCTGGTGACAGCTATATATGCAGAAGCAAGTTAAAGCTCAAACCCCCAAGATGTTTGGTTTTGTTTTTTGCTTTATCTTGCTTTGTGGTTTGTTAGTAACACCTCAGGTTGGAGGTTGACTACAAGCTGCAGTGCACCTTATTATGCTCAATTTGAAACCCCCTTTTCACACTCAACAGAACAGCGTAGAGATAATTTTCAAATGAGCATATGTGCCAGCATCTTCAGCTGTAAGAATGTATCACTGTAGTGGCTGTCTTGAGTCTCTCTATGGAAAGATAGGAGAGAAAATAGAAGGACTAAGTAACTTCTGAATTGCTGAAAGATCAGAGCAGTCAGCTGAAGACGAGGTGTGCTCAGCAATACTCGCTTCAGCATCATACACAGGAACTACAATGCTTCTTGATGTTTGTTCTGGCAAATACTGAATAATCTGGCAGGAATCTGGCAGAAGGCTGTCCTGCTGCTGCTTTGCTGCTTTCGCTCTGATAAATTTAACATCCAGGCTTTGTTGGTTGTTCTCTCTTTGCTTCACCTCTGTGCAAAGTCTCTTCTGCTGCTAAGCACCAAATAGAGCTTAGTCTGGGGAGGTGACCGGACACTTCTCCCACAGCTAAGCTTGGAAAATGTCTCTTATATTGCAAAAATACTCTTTTGTGGGTGTCTTCTATATAGGAACTCTCAAATTCCTATAATATATTTCAGATTTAAGATTCCCTGCATCATATCTTGCTTCTCAGTTTTGAGGAGGGATTCATGTTATGTGACTCTTTGGTATCTTGGAATCGTGTGCCACATCATATTACTCTGTCCTTTCAAGTTTTTCCTTATCTATTTGCAAGTGACTGTGTGCAAATGCTTTGGTCTCAGAAAAATTTGGCATAGAAGACTTTTCCAGTGAAATGCTTTTACAGTGTTCTAATCACAGCTTCGATTTGGCAGTTCATGGATTTGAGAATAATTTGGATCTGAAGGGATTCAGACAGTCTTATAAAGCAAGTGATTTCACTGGTTTGCCATTCCCTTAGAGAATGATGGGCCATTACCTACACTAAAGTGGATCTATCTGTTTTCAGAACAATCCTGAGGAAGAGTAGTGAGTGATCTACTCTTACTGCTCCTAGTGTTCTGGAGATGTGCAGTTGGGGTTGGGGTGTCTGCACGCAGGAATGTTGAAGGAGCCCCAGGCTTTGATCATAGTTGAATTAATGCCTGCAAATCCTACACTGCTGTTCCTTAGCATGTGGGGAAAAAAACCTGAACATGTAACAAGAAGCAACCCTATGCAGCAGGTCTGAATAAGAGCTAAGCTCTCAAGTTGACCAAGAAATGCTCCTTGCAGAATCTTGCTTTGCAGACTGCCTGCCGCTGGCTAGGGTAGTAAGTTTTACTGTTTGCTTCTGAAAGTTATGTTTGTGCATATGTTGACTTACACAGGAGATGTACTCAGCATTTGGCTGTTTCTTTTCCTGATATGGGCTGTTTCTCAGTTTTGACCTCCAGCTTCAGGAAGACCACTACCAGTTTGGCTGCATACAGATTGTCTATAACCTCTCTGCTTGCAGAGGAGGATAAAAGGATCTAGATAATCTAAATATTGAAACTGCAAATCATGGAAGGAAATTGCTTCTGCCTGCTTGATACAAGAAGTTGGTTTCTGCCATGAGCGTTATAAACGTTTAAGCTAATGCAGGGTAGCTCCTGAGCAGCCTCTGAGTCTTGTGGATTTATTGAAGAAGTGGAGTTGAGAACACTTGAAGTCATCTGGTCCAACACTGTACTCGGAGTAAGGCCAATTTCAAAATTGGATCGTTTTCTAAATTAGATTGGATTGTTCATGGTCTTGTTTTGTTGCATTGTAAGGGTGGTATGCAGTGGACCTGTATTTAAAAGAAAGTCATAATAGCTCTTCCTTGACCACTGGGCTTCCTAAACATTTAGCAACGTCTTCATGCGTACATTCAGGTCTCAAGTGATAACTGAAGTTTATCAGGCATTCTTTTCAAGTAGCCCAATTTCAGTGTATTTCAAGCAGAGTAAGAGTGTGAGCTCCAGAGTGTGCCTTTAATTTCAGCCTTTAATGAACCAGATGAACTTGGTTACATGTTTGAGAGCTTTGATGGTTTGCTGACAATATGTAGTTTTGCTTCCATCTGTGTGTTCCTGCCTTGCACTGTTGAGTTGGACTGTCCTAGGCTGTGCATCAGCTTTGTTTTGCCAGCTCAACAGAAAACTGGATTAATGACATGTGCATATGTGGTTTGATGAAGGACAAATCTCACCAAGGGGTTGTCAGAGCTACTGGAAAGGATAAAGCAGGAACGCTTGGCCCATCTTGTCCAGTTGTACCCAGAAAGCCATTTTACCCTTCCCATTTCCTCTAATCTGTTCTACGAACAGTGCCCCTGTGTAAATATAGTGAGTGGGACCAATGAAATTATTCAGCTGGAAAAAAAAGGGTTTTTTTGCATTATTCATTCTTTGTTCCTCCTTGTGGTGTAGTCATGGAGTGCTAATATGAACCAGGAGAAGGCAGTGGGAGGACACGGGCTGTTTGGGATGGTTCTCCATGGTGGTGGGACCACACCTTGTGTGTGCTGGCACTGCTCTCTGCAGCTCCCCGAGCAGCTCTGTGCCCATCCCTGAGCCTCTTGAGACACGGGTTCTGTGTATCCTGGTCTCGCAGCTACTCTCCTCTATATTAGGAAAGCTCAAGTGTTTGAACTAAATGAAGCTTAAAATAACAAAAGGTAATTCAGCAATCACAAGCTGGTCTTTTATAAACTCTGTCCTAACAGAGCTATTTAAAACCTAAAATAAGTAAATGTGGGTAGGAAAACTGAATATGAAAGTGTAGAACGGGGCTGTTTCAGGGAAATCCTGGAATGACCTAAATAGATAGGAAAGGGCAGCCAGCCTTAAGGAGACTCTGTACCAAAAGGAAGTTGCAGGATTTTTCTAGCACACTGGAAATGATAAAACTTGAAAATCACAGGATGATGAAACAGCTTTACCTCATACTTGCCTGTGCCTGCAGTTAAATTTGGAGGGATGGCTCATAGTCTGGGCAGTCAGAGCCCACAGTAAGGCTGTGTTCTAGCTCCTAGAAGTCTGGCTATTGTTCAGATATTCAGTGAGTGCTGCGAGCTAGCCAAGAACTCGATGTGCCACACCCAGGCAGTGCTTTGGCTGTCTGAAAGGGGCTGCCCCTCTCGTTACCAGTGAGCTGAAGTACAAGGTGTCTCTTGGTGGAAGAACAGAATGAAACAGATAAGCACGCTTTGGGCTCGTTCATCCAAACGTGAGAATTCCTTGGAAGGAAGAGCTCAGTCATGGCAGTTGTGTCCATGGTGTCTTCCCTGTAGGGAGTCTTTTGAATGATAAGCAGAGTATCTGAATATAGCTCTTTTTTAAAAAATTTGCCCTTGTTTCCAAGTTACCTCTAAAACAACTGTTAACCACAGGTGAATTTAGAGACTGTTACATGGGGAATGAGTTTAGTCTACTCGCTTATGAACTTCAAGTATTTAATGTACGTGTGGTGCCTCTCTGCAGCTCACATTTATCTTGTTAGCATCCTGTCTTGATTTTCTTTTGAGCCCCTTCCAGCAAAATAGTTGCTTTTAAATTTGGCAGGCATCCACTGGATACTAGGTTTGGAAAGCTTCTTGGCTCTCTGGAAATGTGTCTTGGCTAGCAGGCTTGTCTGTTTAACCCCTTGAACTGGGTCTTTGCAGCTGTTAAACAGTACTGGGAAATCCCCTGCCTCTGGAATGAAACTGGGGAGGGAAGAACTAGAGGAAGGCAAGGTTAGGGGTGGGGAAAAAACTACACTCAAACATTCACATCTTCTCAGAAAAATCTGAAATGTTTTGGGGGGTTGTGCTGGAACAGTTTTGCTGGTTAAGTTACTGCAGGAGCAGTCAGGATCATAACGCTAGCCTGCAGTGTACAATTTAAGGGGTGAGGGGGGCACACAATAACTGTGAGGAATATCACCCATACCACTGCTGGCACTTCAAACATGTCCACTGTCCTGCTTGCTGCCTTTAAGTTGAAGAGCTTTAGCTAGGGATGTGGTTAAGTTCAGACATGTGAAGTACAACTAGGAACCTTACTATCAGTGTGCAGAGGCCATAATAGGCATATGGTATTTCTCCAGAGAAACAGCATCTTCTAACAGGTGGAAAACAAATGGGTGTTTAGAAACTAAACCACAAAACAAAACCCAAAGCTACCTGGAGTGTAGATGCTCAATGATGGCAACTTCGTATGGCTAGATTTTGCTTTGAGTTTTACCTCCTGATCCCAATGTTGTGGAAAAGGGGTCATGGGCTTTTCCTGTGGCTTCTTAATCTCCTTCTGGGTTTTGACTCATAAAGGATGTTCTAGGTAGCTCAAACAACAGGTACAAAAATAGTTTATCCTTAAGGGCTTCTTCAGACTAGCTCTAAAGAAATAGTCAATGGCAATGTTGATAGCTTGGAACACTGCCAGGAAAGCAAAGGGAGGTGCTAGAGGAATCTATTTATGAGAAAGGAAATGGCAAAAATAGAGGAATTGATCCATTGCACAAGGCTGTAAGTTGTGTAATAAGTGGCATACAAGTATCTGGACTTGACTGTAAATGTGGGGATCCACCCCTGGCTTCTTTTACTGTCTTAGTATGCTCATCTTGCAACTGTTCTAATCAAACTGAAGCTTGTTTGCACTCTGGCTAGGGTGGCAAGCTGCTAATGGCCATAGTGTCGAAACACCACTGGTAGGATGTAACTACTTACTGTCTGCTTGGTTGAAAAGGAAGGAATTGTATTCAAGTAGCTCTAACTTGGAACTATGTCATTAATGATTTTGGAAGCCATCCGGTGCAGGGAGTAGGGGAATTCCCTGTTGTGGTTTTTTTAGTGGTTTTGAATGGATAAATTTGTAGTAATCTTCTCATAAAGTAGAACTTTTATTCCTGAAAAAGTTGCCTGCCCAAATCAAATCACTAAATAAATTCGGTAAATGATGCCTCCAGAGTTCCAAAGTGCAGCATTCTCCAGCCTAGTAAGAAGCCCCAGGCTCTGTGCTCCTGCATTACACGTACTGTGTTTGCTAGTGCTAATCAAAGACAGCTCTGAGGCTTTGACATGTTGGTTATGAGAAAACTGAAAAGTTGGGGCGGGGTGTCTGAGCTAAGGCCTCTGAAGAATAGCTACTGCACACGTCAGCCCCTTTGTGTAAGGAACAGGTTTTTTGGAAGCCCTTTTGAGAGCTTTGCAAATGTGGCTTGCAAGAGACCTTGTTTTTTAGAGAGGCTGTTATTTGGAGTGATAAATCTGATTCCTCACAACTTGAGTGATAAACTTGAGTTCTGAGGAAAAAGAAGCAGCCTTACTTTATATAAGGCTACCTGAAGCAAACTCCCTGACTAGATGTGAGTAGCTGATCTCTGGACTGGTGGACACGTCCTGCTGCAAGGACGATCCCCTCGGCCTACACTTGGTTACCTCGTACTTATGCCCCTCTGAAGACTAGGTATTGATCAGTTGCAACAGGGGACTTGCTTCAGCAGTCAGCAGTAAGGTAGTTGTGTCTTCTGGCTCTTCATCTTGAGAACCAGAAAAGCAACAAAAAACTGCAGTATTGCTCTGCTCTGTATTATTGCCCCTTTTCAATTGCAGCAAGTTTCTTTAAGGAAACTAATTTATTTATATTTCCCCCCCTTGTGGGAACATTCCTGTTTACCACTGGCTGAATGGAAAAATTCTGTTTTCCTTATCACTGGGAGATGAGCAGTCCAAATTCATCTCAAAACAGTCTCTTGTGTTAACAGCCCAACAAATATATATGTGGGGCTCTGACACTCCAGTGTGAGAGGGTTTATATTAGGATAAATCACTTAGTTTTCTTTTTGAAATTGACTGACGTGGCTCTAAAGATCTGATACAACATAAAATGCTAAAGCAGTCAATTTCCTCCTTACCCTTTCCAGGAATAGGGGTTGGCTCTTTCAACCACCGGATACAATGCCTGCTATAAACCCTGTCAGAAACCCTGCATACAAAATGCTGTTGGAGTACACACCAGACTGGCTTATTTTGAACCCCTTTGTTAGGATAAAGCAGAAATTCTCTTCTCTTCCAAGCTTTGCATGGGGCAGAAGCACTTTTAAAAGCTTCCATGTCAGCCACCAAGTGCTAGAGGAGCGGGTAACCTGCAGCATAGTTTTTTAAAGGCTAGTGTTCTGTAACCAGCTTCCCCCCGGCCTGTGTCAGCAGGTCACTGCTATGAAGGTGGGTTGTTTGCTGGAGGTTATGGGCAGAGCACTTTCTTCACTGGCAGCACACTGCCGGTGTCTCTGCTGGACCGCGCTTGTCGCGGGCGTTGCGCTTCCTGCAGCCCCGGCGCATCCTCCTCCACCCTCTCTCAGCACAGTTTCTGCAGGCAGACTCTTCAAGCTGTGAACCGCCTCAGCCTCGCCTGCCGTCGCTGTGGCTCGCTTCCTGTGGCAGCTTTTTCCTCCTGCTGGCCTCAGCAGCTTGGCTGCTGGAGCGGTGTGAAAGCAGCAGTTTGCTGCCCACATAGGCCGTCGTGCCCTGCTGGGACCTCAAAGCAGGCAGTGGGGGTGGAGGGGGACCACAGCTCTAACGTGGCCTTAAGGTGTGGCTCCACAATAGTTTCTGAATTAATAATAAGCCTCATATACGATAATCATGCTGCAATTTGAGTAATTTGCTCTTTTATAATTTTTAGTTCATATGCTGACCTAAGTGTGAGATATTATGGATGGGGTGCTGCTCAGCCTCATTTGCTACTTGATTTAAAATGAAGGAAGTTTGCTGTGTGGGTGTTTTTGAGTGAACTTATAAATACATGTGATATGCTTAGGGTAGAGCAGTATATGTGTATGTGGATATAGGGCTCTGCATATAAATCCAGTGGTTATAGACTCTTCTGGGGATGCAGGTTACACTTGTGGTCTTTAGGTCAGTCAGTAGCAATATGCACTTTCCAGTGAATCTGGAGGATGCTGCCAGTTCCTCGTGGTTTTGGTCTAGAGTTCAGCCATTTGTGTTTCATAGCACACTAGATGTATGATCTCCACCCTTCCACAAGGGGTGGGGTGGGAGGGGTAAGGGAACAAACCAACAAAATATTTGTTACTGAAGCTAATAAGTTAAGCTGCTGTCTGTGCTTTGACTACAGTTGTTGATGTCTCTGCCAAGCTGAACTCAAAACAGTGGCTGAGCCCGTTAATTGAGATTGGAGTATCCAGTCCCCCCTGCCTTTCATTGCTGTCTGTGTACAGAGAAGCCTGTTCCTCCTCTGAAGGTGGCTTCTTATTTAGTTTTTTTATAAGTACAAACAGAAATTTCCCTCAGTAGGTGACACTGAGCCGTGGAATTCAGCGTGACAGTGGATGAAGTTTTACTGTTATTTGCCTTTTTTGCTGAGTCAGCTGTTACACTTGACAGTTTTCGTGCTTTAATGACATGTGTGTTTCGGTTATGCACTCTGAAGACTGTAATATTGAGCTAGTTTTAATTGGTGTTTGGGTGCTTAAGGTAACTATAATGCATAAGAGCATTAAACTGCAAGATCCTCAGGCATCTCAGCATGTTCAGAAACTTGATCCACAGTCTGTAGCTGACTGTCCTGTGAGAGGTTTTAACGTACAGTGGGTGCAGACAGCTAGGATGTGTTTATAACTGGAGCCTTGCTGAAAGGTACAGTCAACTCGGTATCTGTCTGTCTTTGTCGGAAATGACATTAAAAATAGGCCCAACTGAATAACTGACTACTTCTGCAAAATGGGCTCAGAGGCTGTGCTGTCAAATGCATAGAAAGAACAGGGGATGAGTGGGGAAAGTGCTACTTCTTTTTATTTCCCCTCTTATGGTAGTCATGGGGGTGTCATATCTGGTAAAATATTGTAAGATAATGATCTTTGCTTGTGCCTATTTTTAGCCTTAGCATAAGATGACTAAAAGATGCGACAGAAATTGAGCTTTTTGGCATGTACATCAGCTCTTTCTTCAGGTTTTGCACTAAAATCATTAGGGATTCTTTAAAGGCTGAGTTCCTGCTACAGGCGATATTTAGGTACCAAAACAACACCAAGACACAATCGGTGCCTATAAGGGTGATGTTATAACGTGTACTCTGTAGCACTGAAGTCATACTTCTGGTTCACTGGTGCTGAGCACATCAAAGGTGGGCAAGCTTTCTCCTCTGCAATATTATGGTGACTTTATTCTAGTTGTCATTGTGGGGTGGAATGGGATACTTTCCTTGGCCTTACTGGCCCCACTGGGGCTCCAGTCAAATGAGGAGTGCGTGTCCCCAGCTAGATGGAGAGCAGGGTGGTGGGTAGGGAGTTAACCTCTGCCTGGGGGCTGCATTGTGGCTGGTGCCTGGAGTGTCTCTGCTGCAGTTCTGTTCCTGATGAGCTTAGGGATATGAAAAGGCCCTTTAAGGCAGCTGGAAGGGGGCTTGGTTTAATGAAGTGTAATCCCTTTAGAAATTGCAAGCACTTTCACATGACCCGATTCCAGCTCACCCTGACAGAGGACCCAGGGCTGTTCTGGTGGAGTGCTGGCACTCAGGAAGGAGCCAAATGTCTGTGAGTATTGCTGGTGCTGCAGGTGGGGAGGTGTTGGCTCTGATGCTCCTCTGCAGGTCAGTGTGTGACACTGAGATGTGACTCCTGCCCTGGCCATGGCTGCGTTGGCTGGCCAGCATGGTGAGGTGTGAAGCACGGCTCTGGGGAGCATTTCTCCTCCAGAAAACACTCATCTTTTTAAGGGACAGTGCAACAGCTCCCGTTATACTTACCATACTGTTGCTAATCTTGCTCAAAGCCAAAACAGGGCATGTTTTTAGATTATTAGGGTGCCTTATGAGAGAGATCTTGAGTTCAGAGCTTGTGAAACTCCGGTTGGGTTTAATGGTCAGAGCTACTGGAACTGATGTGTGGTGTTAGTCTAGTATCTTTGCCTGCAGTAACTGCTGAGTGAACTGGTGCCCTGTACCACAGGGTCTATAAAGGATGGCCTGAAATTTCTTTTGAACTGAAGTTCTGTTCTGTAACAGTCAGGTGAGCAATAAAATATGACTTTCCCCTGTGCTGTTTTCTCCAGAAATAGTCCACTTAGTGGCTTGAACCTGGAAAGTGTGAAAATAGGAAGCTTGCAGCCCACAGACCAGCAGGGTGTAACAGCCTCCTGGCATTCAGGAAATCCAGGGAGGAAAGAAGCTTTAGCTCAGGATCAGGGTTCTGTAGGTGCTGATGCTCTGTTGTGCTGACTCTACCTGTTGTTCTGACTGGAGTTCCCTAGTACCCTGTTCCTGTCTCAGCTTAGGACAAACCCCTGGTGCTGATGCAGGTACCGTGTGTGTGACGCAGGGCGGTGCTGTCGCTCTCCCCTCTGTCCTGCCACGTGCTACGGGTTTTCATTTTCGGAAGCAGCTGTAGCAGGTCATTGGTGGGGCTCACTCAGACCTGGAAGATAACTGATAATCATTGCTCCTAGTAAAACTTGCTGTGAATCTCAGTGGGGCCAAAAGCAAGACTTGAAAGTATATGGGCAGTGTTAAAATTTGTGAAAAAATGTTGCAGATAGACTTAAAGTACCAGGCACCTATCTCCTGTGTTTTGCTGAACAACATGAGAGGAGGATAGTGGTGTCCTGTAGCTTGTGAAAGCTCTTGCCTGTCAAAAGGAGCTTTCTTTAGCTGCAGCTGCTCTGGGGGCTGGAACAGTGTCTTCCATGCAAGAGGTTCTGTCTGTGCAGAAGGTCTTGCCTTCACCACAACACTGTCCTTGGCAGCAGGAAGCTCTTTAATATGCTCTGGTAGTGTTGACCTTTAGCTCTGCTTAGACTGGTAGAACAATGGTAATTCTTCAAACAAAGAAGAGCTGCTAGGTTTCTAGCTCTTTCCTGTAGCTGTTATTAAATGAATTGGTTAAATGTGTGTGCTTTTTTCCCTGGAATATTTTTTAGCGTGGTCAGTATAAATTTGCCTGTGGAAATGTGATAATCGATTTCTCTTTGCAGTGTGCAAGATGGCTTCCTCTGGAGACTTCACATAATGCTAATAGCTGGTTTTATGCAAAATATTTTATTAAATGCTGATAGAAAGACAAAGGAAGGTTATTTAAAGGCTAACTACCAGGGCAAGACTTCTGCTAGTTTAAGATCTTAAGTAGGATTTAGAAGGTTGGGGACGTTTGGATGCAGCAGTGAGTACATTATGAATGCAGTGATGGAAAAAATTCAGTGAGTGGATTTAAATAGGATTTCGGTATAAATTAATGTTAGAATAGTATTTTTGGTAAAGCTGTTGATTATTAAATCTAATAAGTCCTCTAAAAACATCTACTGAATGTTGAATGTTTAAGACAAAAGTTTGGTAACTACATTTTGGAAAAGGGGTGTAAGGTACTTGGGGGATGAGTGACTTGGGGGAGAGGCCAGGACCTTGTGATCTGATTGCTGGTGAGCAATGTCTTTTTCTCACTGTATTTACTTCTATTCCTTGTGTCTCAGCAGTGTGCACCTTCCCTGTCTCAACTAACAGAGCTAGATTTCTATATTCAAGCTGGTTATCTTACTGAGGAGCATTTTATTCTGTTTGTAACCCAAATGGTAAACGTGCTGATAGCTATGCCAGCCCTCAAACCTAAAAAACTTCATTAGATGGTTTAGAAATAGAAAGTATAAAAGCTTAATGCTGACAAATCTTTGGGCTTTTCTTAGAATAAATACTGATGGACAACTAGATAAATTATTTAATTGCATGCACATGCAGGGCCTGGCACCAGTTGTCAGAGTAGAGCAGTCTTCAGATCTCTTGTAGTTTGTCTGAGCTGCTGGCAGACCACATGAAGATCAGCAAAACTGACACCAATAGTGAGATGGCACCTGGGTGCCTTTCAGCTTGAAGCTCCCTTGATGTTTGGTTTTTCAGCCTTTTTATGTGCTTGGAGAACTGATTTGTGTTTCTGTGCCAGGGATGTACAAAAATGAAGCGACGCTCAGTAAAGCTGCGTCTGCTCTGAAGTGTTGTGAAGCCTCTTATCTGCTAGCTGTGAACAGAGAGCAGTGCCTCACCACCTGGAAGAGTAGAAACCTCACTGCGTGTTTCCCGTTCACAACAACTGGCTCAAAAAAAACCTGACTTGGTAGCATGTGAGGAAAAAATTCTTTGTATGTTGTGTCCACACTAATGAGGGCTTAACAAAGCTCAGTTATACAGCAAACTAACTTCTCAGCCAAGTATTAAACTACTCTGAAACAAGAGGTGAAAACATCCCTGGTACAGCCCAGGACGTGCTTTCCCAGCTCTGCCTGCTGAGGGTTAGCAGCAGGGAGTCGAGCGTGTCGGAGCTCTGTGGGCTGGGGGAAGCTGGGGTACTGGGGTGTGGTTCCCTGAAGCACAGGCACGTTTCCTGTGGTATCTTAGCTCATGCTGTCTTCTAAAGTAGCATATGCCGAATTTGCAAGTGCAGGCCCCATTCAGGACTTCACTGCTCCTAAACATGGGGTTGCTACTCATTCTGAGCACAGGGGGGCTTTGCTAGGGGGAAGAAAGTGTCTCTCTTCTTGCTGAAGGCACTGACTGATGATGGTAACTGGTTGGATAGCTTAAGTGCATTCACAGGAGTGATAATGAAGGAATTTTGCTGGTTCCAGCACAGGATCTTATTTTACAGCGATAACAAAGATGTGAGTCTTGCAAATGAGTATTCTGCATGAGTTATGAGGATACTTACTGAAGCAGTTTTATTTTAAATTTGAAGATCTGATTTACTCCAAATAGCTTAAAAGCTATTGGGGCACATATTGCAAAGAGCTGCCACAAATGTTTCAATGCTGTGGTCTGGTGCTTCCTCTGTGACAGAAATGTCTTCCATCTGCATTCAGGTAGGAGTATTCCTGTCTACCCCTGCGAATCTGCTCTGCCTTCCAGTTCTGAGTGGAAATGGCTATGTTATACACTACTGCTTGAGGTGAAGTACCTCTGCTCTTTAACCTGCTTCATGAAACCTGTGGGTGAAAGATGTACAGATGTCTTCCTGCTTCTGTGGGATGAAACTGCAAACTCCATTGCTGCAATCCCTTGCCACTTTCACTTCACATGTGAAAACATTGCCATGAGACTTTCCTGTCCAGTTAGTGTGTCATGTTTCTTCTGAAAACATTAATGGTCTTACTACTTATGTCTAAAGCTAATACCATAATGAAATCTTGACTGCAGTATTTAATGACACCTAAACCATTTCTGCAGTATTTAGAGGCCTTTCACCTCCCTGGAGGAACTGGAAAGCAGTAGGCAACTATGTAGAGATACTTCTGCTGCTTTGTGAAGTGTCTGCACGTACTGTAGCAAGTGTTAGTTCAGTGTATGTCCTTTTTGCATGTGTATGAGAGCTCATCCTTGAGTCCTGTCTGCTTCGTACCCACAGTCCCTGGAGTGTGTCAGGGATTGTGCCTCACAGGACCTCCAAACACCCGTGGAGACTGGAACAGTGTTGTTGGCATTGACTGGTCTTCTGTAGCAGGCTGAGCTGTTCATACTTCCAGGGAGCTCGTTGACACTCATCCTTCCAATGAGAGTGATGGATGTCTGGTTGTGTGTAGTGGGATGTGGAACATCTCTGCTCTTGTGAAAGAGTCCAGAATGTTCTACACTAGAAGTTCAACTTCATAAGCTGTAAATGGCTCTCACATGTGTCAGTGTATAGATAGGAATATTAGTAGGAACAGAGAGGATGAACTTGTGCCTCTTGGAACATGAAAGTTATATTCTACAGGGAAACTGGCAACACTGAGCTGGCAGGGCAGATGAGTTTGTAACTGATGGCAGTGAAATTCCTGGAGGCTTGGTAGCTGTAGGCAGATGTTCTACATGAGACTACCTGATAATAAAACCCAACATGTGTTGTAATGGCATATTTTTCTGTCTTCCAGATCAGTGTGCGTGTTACCACCATGGATGCTGAGCTGGAGTTTGCCATCCAGCCCAACACTACGGGGAAGCAACTCTTTGATCAGGTAAGTGAGGGAACTGCAGATCATCTAAAGTTGATACAGATGTTGTGATTCTATTAAGACAACAGCAAACAGTTTCTAAAGGACTTCAAAGATTAAGTGACAGTGTGTATACTAACTTGAAGAGAACTCATCATAGTAAGGAGTTAGAAACCTTTTACAAAACTGCATTTTTTTTTTTTTTTTTAATCTCCAAGAATGTGTTAGGAGCTAGTCTCAGCTCTAATGAACCGAACTGGTGCCACAGCTTATAATAATAATTGGAAAGCAATAGATGTCTGTAGTCTTATTTCATAAGGTAAGTCTTATGAGTGAGCTGGTAAGCTATCTTTGGTTGGTATACTGGCAAGCATTGCGTAATTGATTTCAAATAATGGTCTCTAAAACAGGAGAAGCCTAGCCAGGTTTCAGGTGTTGCTACAATTCTTAAGTGCAGGTGAAGTCGTATTCTATATTCCCATCAGGCCCCGAGGGAAATCTTAAGAGAAGTTGTGTACTGTATTGCATTGGACTCTTCATCTGGGTGCTTCAGCCTTCCTTTGCATTCACTGGCTAGGTGATTTTTCTCCTGCTTTGGTCAGACAGAAGCAGGGAAGTGTGGGCAGCCCAAAGCTGGAGCAGTTGAAGAGAGACTTTTTTTCAATTGCAGTGGCTGAAGCTTTGGCAGGCTCCACTAGGTTTTTCTGCTGTAATCATGAAGGCTGTGGATTTGCTACTTGGAGAAGAATCTTTAACAGTATTTATAGCTTAAAGAAAATGAATCTTGGATTTATGACAAGATGAAGAATCTGCCAGTCCTGATAGGTCAGATACGGGTGTGGTTCCCTTGTGCTAAGTGTTCTGAGGCCAGCTTTACATAGTACCTCTCTTAATGAGGAGACAAACCGAAGGATGACCCACCCATAGGAGTCAGCTATTTCATTTGGGGCCAACAAACTTAACTTAAAAGGTTTTTTAGATGTTTAACCACAAACTACTACTTTTTCTCATACTCAGCTGGATGATTCAGCACTACATATTATATTTGCAGCCCAGCCCTCAGATGGAGGGAACAGAGTGAAATCCTAGGCTGCAGTAAAGGAACGTGCTGCCATCATGGGAGAGGTGGAAAGGCTTCCAGGAGATTCTGCAGCATAGTTCTCAGCTGTCTGTGGTACTACGTAACAGCTCCTACATGTTTTAGCATTGTGTGGTTTCAAATCTGCCAGTTTTTGATTGATAGAAGTGGGAGCTGGATTCTGTGTGCAAGATGTAACTCCACCACAGTTACTTTGTGTGAGGATATGCCAATGAAACTGAGGTGATGTTCAAAAGATGAGCTTTTTTTTTGAGAGAGAGTGATTTTCATATGGATGCTTATTTTTCCATACCTGGTTTCTGACATTATCCAAGCAAAGTACCAGGTGTTAAGAAGTGAATCTGCAGGGAGTGGTATTTTGAATCTGCACATTTTTTTTTTTTTCAGTCAGCTCCAGACTATCTGCAGCTTTTGCTGCAAACTGACATTGCAGTGGCAGACTTGGGATTCAGTGAGTTGTCTCTGAGAAGCATCTGATCATGTTTCCAGCATGGGAACTCTTCATGTGATAGTAATTGATTTCATTCCTTTGGGTCATGTCTTGAACAGCTGCATGTTCTTTCTGCAGTTTCACACAGCACCTGTCTAAACAGAAGTTTGACTTCACGAAGGGAGGCAACAAATGCTGTTGCACACTAAGTTGCTAATGTAAATGAGGCAGGGTTTACTTCAGCTAAAATGGATTGTCAGTGGTGATGGAAGAGAAAATGGGGGGGTGTAGGGGGAAGGGGAGTGTCCAAAGCTAGCTGTTAAACATTTGCTCTTTCTAAAAGGTCTGGTGGATATCATCTCTTTATACTCTCCATATATCACATTTGCTGAACTAAGAATTAAACTGTTTTGTACTGCCTAGCACACAAGATGTCCCTGTAGAGGTAGTGATGCTGTTCCAGATAGGGCTGATGCTGAAATGAATGTCCTAGAGCCTCCCCAGCAGCTGATGGCCAGGCTTTTGACTAAATGGCTAGTCAAAGACCTAGCACAATGGTGCTGGGTGATGTTAGTCTGGTATCACCACGGTGACAGTGGTAGAAAGACAAACCTTCTGCGAGGGCTTGGGAATGTTGTAAGCTATAAGGTAGGGGTTTGGCACTAGATGTGGGGATGTCAAGTCTTCTCCCTCTAGTATATATTAGGAATTTTAGATGATACTGCTGTAGGAGTGGTTGAGGAGTCTAATCCCAGCTTCTCTTGCTGCCTGGCAATGTAATCTTTAGCCCTTTACAATTAAGGAAACTAATTGCAAAGGAGGTAGCTATTTGGCTCCTGCCTCAATGAGAAATGTTTCATCTTGGTCTCTGAATGCATATACACAACAGACTATCTGTCCATTTGTTTTTTTAATGGAAAGTCAAGGCTCTTTTCTATTGCAAAAAAGGCTTTATAGTCAGACTCGCACATAAAGGA
The DNA here is from genome assembly GCF_000691845.1 of Merops nubicus. NCBI lineage: Eukaryota > Metazoa > Chordata > Aves > Coraciiformes > Meropidae > Merops > Merops nubicus. Next base: position 24,557 of record NW_008608962.1, read on the forward strand.
AGGCAAGTACTTCTCATATATGGACATACTCAAACAGATAATTGATTATTGATGAGAACTAACTGAATACCAAACCAAAACATGAGAGCCTCTAGTAAACTGAGAGTAAATACTAAATGTGCTCCCTTTAGTATGGGCATGTGGGTTTAAATAATCGTCAGCTGGCATATATCCAGTATGTTTCAAATGGCTGAGCTGTTTGTGTGGATTAGTTCCTGTAAGGGACAGTCTGGAGCTGTTCTCCCTGCTGACACTGCTAATGGGGACTAAACAGTGACTGCTGTCTGACTGGTGATCTGTTCACTCTATCAGTTTCTATCTTGAAGGTGGTCTTGGGTCCCATGATGGGGTGTGTAAGAACAAAGTTCATTCTAGCTCCCTTGAACTGTGTTGTGCTCCTGGAACTGCTAGTCTAGTACTTTGTGTGATTCTGGTTCTGAAAAAAGAGCTGCTTTCATCACTGATTTTTTTGAGGGAAGGGAGAGTTCCTCTACAAAGCAAATTTACAGTTTTGCTGTTGCAGCACTTTGACCTTCGGGTGTGAAACCTGACTTTTGACTCTTTCACAATAAAATCCTAATATCCTGCATATTTTTGCTCTAGAATGCCCTTTCACTTTGAGCCATTAGTTCTGAGTTAAGCAAAAAGGAAGCTGCTAAGCATGACCAATGTTTTTAGCTAGACAGCTACCTTGGTGCATGCTGCTGGCTTTGTTCAGTAATGTTTAGGCAGCATGTGTTTCCACTTGTGCTGTTTAAGGGAAGATAAATATATTCATTATGCCACACATTCTGACCTACTCTGAACAGGATTCAGAAAACTATTGGAAAGCTTATATCTAGGTAGTAGCAACTTCATGAAGAACATTTTCAGCCAAAAGTTCCACAGTAATAATAGGTGAATGAGCTTGAATTTTTGTAGTGTTGTAGACAATGCAGATGCTTCACTGTTTTCTTGGAAATAATCTTTTGCCCAAAAGTAGCTGGCTGTAGAAATATTATTGAGCTGATACATGTTGCAGTAGCATAACGATTTGTACTGGAGATCTTACTATATCACCCCATCCCCACGTCTTAACTGCACAGCTTCAGCTTGAACAGCTTAAGCTTGTAAGCACAGACAAAACCTGGATTGAGACAGGAGGATTTTACTGTCTGTTTTCTGTGTCTTTGCTTATGTACCTCTTAGCATCAGCTGCTGGATTCCAGTGCTTTCTGACTCACTAGTAAAAACAGTAACTCTGCTCCCATCCTTCAGCCACTAGTGATGGACTAAAAGAGGAGCTTGGGGATGTGCTATGCCTGTCAGGGGTGCTGCTCATCCCACAGGCCCAACTGCTTCCCGGGAATTACCTTGGCATACTGCGTTCCTGGGAATGCAGGGCACAGGCACTGCAGGAGTGGCAGCTGCTTGTCTCCTACGTGCTGCATGAGGCAGCTTCTCAAATGCTGTTTCTGATCACTTCTGACCTCGTATCCTACTAGCACCGTGTTCTTTCATTCCCCTTCAGAGCCCCTTATTTCTTCTAGTCTCTGGTGGAGTCTTAGCTGTCTGCTGTGCTAGGTCTGTTGGGTGGTGGATGCAGTCAGTGGGTGGGCATCTCTATCCATTCCACAGGCCTTACATCAGGATTTTTATTTAAAAATGAGTTGTACTTGCTAAACTATTCAGGCAGTACTTCCTTCCCCAACCTAAAACGAACTTTCTTTAGCTTCAGAACAGATTTACTTCTCAGTGATGTGTTTAAGTGTTTTCTGAGGCTATAACTGGCCATGTAAACGTCAGTCCTTCCAATGCCAGTTTTTGGACATTGTCAAGTCTAGAAGAGGGTGGCTTCAATATGCCACTCCAGAATAAGCCTTTAAAACCACTCGAACTCATGAAAGGAGAGATCTGTCCAGTTAAGGGCAGTGGTGCCAAGTCATGGTTTAAGGAGAAAGTGGCAGAAAAACTTTAATATCTGCCACTTCAGATTTTGAAAGCATGTGTTTACCATTTCTAGGAGGCTTTTCTTCAGTTTTGTGGGCTTTTGGAGTCAAAACTACACTTGTAATAGAAAGTTACACTCAGCTATGGGTTAAAATTATAACAATAAGCATTTTTCTGCTCACTCTAACCCTAGTCACTGATGTTGTATTTTATGGTCAGCATTGAACCTAATACGTAGTGGAGTGTGTGGTGTGGTTTTTTTGTGGGAGGTTGTTTGTTTGTTTGTTTGTTTGTTTTGTTTTTTAAGGTTCCTAAAGTTTTCATTAAGAGCCAGAGCTCCTAAGATTGAGTTCACATGCCCTTGATATCCAGTAGATGAACGCACTGAACTGAAAACTTACTCTGACAGTTTCATGGTAGAAGGTGTCAAGTCTTGGGACAATGGTTGTTTCCTCCAGTAAACCCCAGAACTCCTGTTTGTGTAAGGAAGGCTTGTGGTTGAGTGTTACGGAAATGTCTCAAATTTCACAAGAACATGTGGAAACTTACTGGCTTTGTAAATGCAGTAGTCAAATCAAAAGTGGACCATGTGTTTCTAAGGAGATCGATGGCCAACTGTAATAGGCTTAAACTTGGGGAAGATCCTGTAATTTGGCACTCTGGACATGTTAGCACTTTGAAAGAGAAAGTTAGAAATCAGCCAAATGGAAAGGGAACAGTTGAATATTTATGGCTGCAGATGGAGCCCATCTTGAGTGCTAGGTTAGGGTACCTGGAAGACCTTGTTTTCTAGGTTGTTTTTGACTATGGCATGTGAAACTGCAGGAGTGGCATCAATTCAGAGTTTCTCTGGCACTAAGGTTTTCTAGTGGTTTTCTCTCAGAAGTACTTGGAATGCCTGTCATAGGAAGGGAGGGGGGCCCACTTAATTTTTAATTAGGATAGCAGGTGAGATGCAGGAGAGATTTGTGCTGCATTATAGCCTGGTACACTTTGGCCTCTGGCTCAGGAACCTGGTCTGAGTGGAATGTCTTGTCTGCTTGCATGTGGTCTTGCCCATGCATAGGTGGTGCTTTCTCAGCCCTTGTTTGCTGGTGTGGTGGTGTATCACCTGGGTTGACAATGAGGGCAATCTTCAGTCACCATCTTGATGCTAAAATCCGTGCATAAGAGGCTGCTTTTGGTTCCCCTTCTGCTGTGAGGGAGCAGTCAATGGCAAGAACATAGTTCAAAGGGAGATGGGCAAGTGCTGAGGGGAAGGACAGGAGTCATGCAGACCCGGAAAAATGTGGAGTAAAGAGAAGCGAGCGACAGTTACCTGTTTGTGTTTCTTCTCTGAACACAAGTAAAAAATTGAAGTGTACTAGTATGTGCATACGTTGTGCAGAAGGTGAAGTGAGACTTGCCAGAAATGCACCTTTTCTCCTGATGCAGAGTTGCTTACTAAGTGGGATTTTAAGTTAATGGTACTTGATGAAGAGCTTTATTATGGCCAGTCCAGGTATTGTGGGACAGCTGGATTTTAAGGCTGCCTGTAGTTTGTTTCCAGTTGTAGGCCAAGCCTTGTACTGGATGGCAAACAAGACTCAGGGACTGACTTAATGTTCTCCCTGGCACAAAGAACAGATGCCACTCTTCAGCTGAGAGTGTAAACTGGGCATTGAAGTATAGTAGTCTGTGTTGAACAGTGCTTTGTATTCCCCTGCCCATGTCCCTCTGTCCTCAGCCACTGCCAGTAACCTTTTTGGAACATCTCGCCGTTCTCTGGGGCTCTGAATGCCATACACCCCCAAACGAGGTGGGGCTGCTGACTGCCAGCCAAGCTCCTCGCAGCTGTCCAAAGCCTTTTCTCCTCCAGGCCTTGTGCCGTGCGGAGGGAGGGCGGCCGTGCCCGGCCGCCGCGCAGGCCCCGGCTGCGGCGTGACAGTCCCTTTGTGCAGCGCCCCGGTGGGGTTCTGCCTTTCACTCCCTGCTGGCAGCACAGCCTGTTGGATTCCCAGGCTCAGCTGCTGACAGGTGGGGCAGCGGGAGAGCTCCTGTCCCGTTTGGATGTTAATGGTGCCAAGAACAGAGCTTTCCCTGGGCCCTGGGACAGCCTCTCTTCCCTGCCTGGTGCCCCGTGCGTGCAGTGCATACAGCAAGCTCTGAGCCTTCTTGGCAAGGCTCCTTAGTTACATGCATCCTGCTGCTACATGACTTGCACAAGTGCAGGTGTATCTGCCCCACACTCCCATGTGTTTACAGGAGCTTTAGGCCAGCTCTCCAGTTCATATTCAAGCGAGGATAGGCTGAATAATTTCATGGACACCGGGGGGGTGATGTTTACAGACTACGTGGCCTTGCACAGGTTCTGTCTCTGTGCTACTAATGGATGTATCTGCTGAAAGCTCCCTTTGGTTTTTGGGCCTGAAAGGAGCTAGGGCACTAATGCTGCTTTTGTAAGGACAGAAGAAATGTCTGATTCAAGCCCTGAAGATTCTAATTAGTGATGTGTTTGCAGAGAACCTGTGTCCCTGGTATTGGATCCTTGCCTAAGCTAGAGACCACATCAGAAGGGAACAAAGCGTGTCCTTAGGATTCAACAACAAAGTAGTTTAAAAGGAAGTAAAGCATTTAGGGAGAAATCTTAAAACATGAGACAAGGCAGTTCAAAATTACCTTGGCTTATCTGGCAGGGGAGACACCATGGTCAGGCAGCTGGTCTTCCCAGGGCAGGACTCCTCCCCTCCTCTTCAGCTAAGTGCTTCTGAAGGAGGGTAATTGTGATCAAGACTGAAGGGTGCGTGCTGTGTAAAACCAGCCAAGTGTTGTACTTCAGTTACAGTGTCGACCTAAAGACAAGTGGCTTTTCCCTTCTTCCTTGTCTAGTAATGGAGGTGAGAGGTCAGTACTTGGTTTGCAGGTATGAGGATAACTCCTGGGGGTTCGGGAGAAATGTGGTGGAACTTCAGTTTATAGGCTTGCTGCACCCTGTGGCATGTCCCAGGTTTGCCAGGCTTTATCAAGAAACTTCCCTCTCCTTTTTACCTGCAGTGGCATTATACTGCAGGAGTCTTGCCTCTTGTCTCCTGTGACAGGATGGCTGTAAAGCCTTCTTAACTCTTATTTACATAGCACCCGTGGTGTGCTGGGGAAATGGCTGAGGAGAGAGCTTACGTAGCGGTGTAGTTAACTTCTGTGGTGGTTTTGTCCTGGCACAGGGGAGAGCGTATCACTTTACCCACTGCAGTACCTCCTAACGGTGCCACTCATTAGAGCTGCACAAAAGACCTGTCTACAGCCATTGGTGGAGTAGAATACAAATCTTAAAATAGCACAGCCTAGCAGGGTGATTTGTGGCTTGTGCAGGAGTCGTACATTTGTGTGATAAGTGAGGGGCATACCTGAAAACGGAGCTGGACTGTTGGTGGCTGGGAGGCCTGTTACGTTGGCTATGTGTGTTGGCTTGTAAGTAGCTGAAGAGAACAGTTTTGTTTATATATAGCAGCAAGCCTCAAAGAAATGATGGCGATGGAAGAGTGCATTGTATCCCCCACTTAAGACCCCTGAGATGCCCTGTCGTCTGTGTTTGCGCACTGCAGCGGGGGAGGTGAAGGTTAGGGAACTGGTCATCTTTGTGTTCATCTGAACTTACCTCTGGCGTGTTCTCTGCCACCAGTGCAATCTGCTTGTCTGCCTGAGGCTCTTGCTAATGATGTTTCTTTCAGGTCGTCAAGACAATTGGTCTAAGAGAGGTGTGGTTTTTTGGACTTCAGTATCAGGACACCAAGGGCTTCTCAACATGGCTGAAATTGAACAAAAAGGTATGTTTGCTCTAAGCTTTCACGTGCCCTGGGTTCCCTTCTCTTGAAGGGCAGGGACAAATTCAGTCTCCTTACTTCTGTCAGGGTCAGGGATCTGTTCTTGCCCTTCCACATACTTGAAGTGTACTGCAAGATTGCCACATTGGTGTTGTGTTTCTTCAGTCCATGCCACCCCCTCCTCCAGGATACAGGAGTTGTGGTGTCTGACCTGGTTCTCCTGCATCTGGGCCTATTTGTTATCCGGGCCAGACCTGTTACCCTTCTTGGGTAATGTGTTAATGTGGTGGTTGGAGAGAAACCTGGAAAGTAACTTACCTAGCACTGATTGTAACTAGTGGCTTCTTTAGGTCCTGTTAGGGAGAGGTGATGAGGTATTTAGCAGGAAGGAGTTGAAAAATCCTTGTTTTTCTGCACACTCACATCTACATGGGAAAGGAGGTTTTTTTTTTTTTTTTTAACTGTGTGCTTGTCTTCCTGTTTGTAAACCTGCTCCACTTCGCTTGGTATTTAGGCTACAAGAATCTGATAACTCTGTTCCAGGTAACAGCACAAGATGTACGCAAAGAAAGCCCTCTGCTTTTCAAATTCCGTGCCAAATTCTACCCAGAGGATGTGGCAGAAGAGCTGATCCAGGACATCACGCAGCGCCTTTTCTTCCTCCAAGTGAAGGAGGCAATTCTGAATGATGACATTTATTGCCCTCCAGAAACAGCTGTCCTCCTGGCTTCTTATGCTGTCCAGTCAAAATATGGAGACTTCAACAAAGAGGTACACAAGTCTGGCTACCTTGCTAGTGACAAACTGCTCCCACAGAGGTAAGTGAACCTGAGTAGCCTTAGACCACCTTTGCCTTAAAAGCTTAGGGAAATTTTGGGGGTGGGTGAGGGTGCTGGTGTCTTGGTTGGAATGTTCAGAATGAAATATAGCATGGTACTTCTTTGAAGATTGGGAGTATACATTTAATTAAGAGCTTCAATCTTAAAACATACTATTGCTACTGAAGAAACTCTAATCATAAGTAGTCAGAGAAGCTCCAAAACAAAACAGTATAATGCTATAAGGAGAATAAACAGCTGAATACAGCTTGTCATTTGTCAGGATGAATTGAATACTGACCAGTGTGTCTCCAGCCTTATAATAAAACTGTATTTCCTGGAATATTTTTGTGGGGAACTGTGATACCAATGAATATTTAATGGAGCGTCAATCAAGAGTGATGTGGCTGCGTGAACACGTGCAGTGGCTGGTCTTAAACATCCCATGTTCTCTTTCCAGAGTTCTGGAGCAGCACAAGCTTAACAAGGACCAGTGGGAGGAGAGGATCCAGGTGTGGCATGAGGAGCATCGAGGAATGATTAGGTAACTGACACAGTATGAAACGTTGTATTTAAAGTAGTGTGTAGTGTATGAATATATACAAAAATCTGTGTCTTGCTTCAGGATGAGTTAGAATTCTTCAGGTTTACATGCCTCTGCCCTTGCTAGTCCACATCAGCTGTCTGTTCTTAGTAAAACAAAGCTGAGTTTGTGGGGTTTGTAATTATCTACTAGGGTGCTGCTTAGTGTCTTTGCCAGCTTGTTGCTGCTCTGCCCATGTAGGAAGACAGCATCTTCTTACTCTGACAGCTTATAGACTCAAAAAAGGAATACCTGCTTTATTTTTGCATGTTGCAGAGAAGATGCAGTCTTGGAGTACCTGAAAATTGCACAGGATCTGGAAATGTATGGTGTGAACTACTTCAACATTAAGAACAAGAAGGGCTCTGAACTCTGGCTAGGTGTAGATGCTCTTGGACTCAACATTTATGAGCAGAATGACAGGTAATAAACTCCCTCTCCTCATTATTGCTGTCAGCTCCTTTGCAGTATAAAGACATTCACAATTAATTTTTCCTGGAATTCAAGTCTTTAAACTCTAAAGTTTCTATATCATTCTTGGGTATATTTTTGACACTACCAGAATGATCCATAAAACATTCTGCATTGGACCAAAAAACCCCAAGAAAGTGGCAAATCCTATCAAGCTAGTTGTACTTGTATGCCTAGTCTTCCTGCCGCAGATGGAGTCTCCATTTCTCTTTTCCATTAAAAACAAAACAACTCCAAACACAAAGCTGGGGGGGGGCTGGGGGGAAAGGCAGGATTGGAAAGCCTGCTTCTTATGTTTCTAGTTCACTTGCATGACTACCTTGGGTTGCTGATTCCAGTCAGCATAAGAGCAGTGAAATACAAGAGCAGATTTAGTAGAATTTTGAGGTCTATATTGTAAGTCAAGAATGAGGAATGACTTGGGGCTCATATTTCCTTTTGCTTTCCATTTATGCAGGCTAACACCGAAAATTGGATTCCCTTGGAGTGAGATCAGAAATATTTCATTCAATGACAAGAAATTTGTTATCAAGCCTATTGACAAAAAAGCACCAGTAAGAAGCAACATTCAAATTAAACTTTGGGCCTCTTAGATGAATGATCTCTTGTATTGTACACAATCTTTTCATCAATACTGTCAATGCTGACTTAAGCAGTGCTCTACTACCTGATCTATTCAGGGCAGTAGGCACAGAATGGGTCTAATAGCAGTAAGGTGATAGTAGGGATTTGTGTCTGGCTAGAAGGGTAGAAATTTGTTCAGTATAACCTTAAGCTTTTCAAAGTCAGTGGCAGGGAGAAGCTTTTTCCTTGGTGTTTCTGTTCTCCTAAGACTGTTGAGATTCTCTAATAATACAGCAAGGGAGCTGAGACACCTGTTAACCACGAATGCTTCCTTTGCAGCCTGATGGCTTTAGTAATGTGGGATGATCTTTTGAAGTTTTCATGTCACTTGAGGCTGAAGCTTCAGGTCATTTTGTAGGATATGCTGGGAGGGTTATTTTTTTTTCTTGTGAATTTATGATGAGTGTAATTGGTTTAATATTTAAGGCTTGGCAATTTCCTTTGTCAGCTGATACCTTCTGTTGTTCTGGTCACTCTGGTTGCATTGCTGCTTGGAAGCATTTCCCTGCTGCTTTTTAACAAAACAAAATTGTGTGTGCATTGGACATAATGTGTAACCCTGTCTGAGACAAGACATTACACTTGAAGTCATAGTCTGTGTGCCGTGTAAACCAGCTCCTGATGGTGTTTGTAAGGGAACAGTGAAGCTGAGTAGTTGTGTACTCTGTGCCAGGGATGCTTTATAATAAAACCCAGTACACTGTAACTTGGGCAATTCTGCCCTGTGTGTAACTGTCGGGTTGAAATTAATTCCTGAAAGGTGGGTGTCTGACTGCCACCACTGATCCACTGGACACTGGTAAGGGAAGCTGGCCAGCAGTTCTGAAAAGCTTAGGATCTTGGAGCATATTACACACACAGGGGGCTTCTTACGCTTAGAGCGGGTCTGATGCTGCCTCTCTTGTCTCAAGGACTTTGTATTCTACGCTCCTCGGTTACGGATTAACAAGCGGATACTGGCACTCTGCATGGGGAACCACGAGCTCTACATGCGCAGGCGTAAGCCGGACACCATTGAGGTGCAGCAGATGAAGGCACAGGCTCGGGAGGAGAAGCACCAGAAACAGATGGAGAGGTTGGTAGACCTCTGTTCTCAGTAACCTGGACTTTGTCAATCACTGTACAGTAGCATTGTGTGTTAGATATGCTGGCAGCACCTTCATCTGCTTGAGCCAAAAACAGAGCAGCTTGCTTTCTACTCAGCAGATCCAGGAGGATGATTGAATGGCACTTACCACAAATGTGACCCACCATCACTTTCTTAAAGATCTGTCTGTCTATTTGATGAGAGTAATATGGATCTTGGTACAAGGAGCTTTTCCTTACAGTACTGCTATTATGAAATTGTCTTTAAGATGAGCACCAGCAGAGTTTTTTCTTCTTGAACGTCTATGAAGGGTCATGTCTGAAGTAAAACTCATCAGCCAGGAGTGCCTCTTATGTGCTCATGGCTTCACTAGGAAAGCACTCCCATCTGAGTAGCTGCAATTTCAGACTAACACTATGACTTTCTCTCATCAGAGCACTGTTGGAGAATGAGAAGAAGAAGAGAGAGTTGGCAGAAAAGGAGAAGGAGAAGATTGAGCGTGAGAAAGAGGAGCTAATGGAGAGACTCAAGCAAATTGAGGAACAAACCAAGAAAGCTCAGCAAGGTAACGTGAAATGCATTTCCTTAGATGCATAGTCTGAGTGAGAAGAGTTCAAGCAGTAAAGCTATGAGCATCTCTGAGCTATTTGCCTCTCTGGTATCATGTGCTAACTGGTGTTGGGGCCCTGGTTTAGCCTTCTGAAGCCGAACATAAGCCCTCTGTATGCCACTGCTGAAATAGGACTTGCATTAAAGAGATGGGTGGCAGCCAAGGTGCCTCTCACAGTCAGAGTACTTTGTAGTCTTTCATGTGCTGGCTGCAAGCTTTATCCCAGAACATCTGTAGAGGAAGGAGTCAAAAAGTGTATAAGGGTCGCAACTGCCAGTACTCTGCTGTGATTATTATCTGATTGCTCAATGGGTGTTAGTGTGGTGTTGCCCAAGCCAAATTCTGTAGGCTTCTCTGCCTTTAAGGATGTCATTTTGGCATGATTATGTCCCCACAAATCAATCGGGCAGGTAATCTTGTGGCTTGGAACAGGCCTGGCTCTTAGTCTTCCAGCTTCAGTTATAATGTGAAGGAGAGGAAAGGAGACAGTTGCTTTGCATCTCTCCTTTATCTCTGGATGAGGGAAACTCCTCATCCAGAATGTAGGTGTAAGGGCACCTTCCTCTTCGGCTACCATTCTTTACTTTGATCTCTCTTCAAATGCATTCCCCTATTCTTTCAGAACTAGAAGAACAGACCCGCAGAGCTATGGAGCTGGAACAGGAGAGAAAACGGGCTCAGGAGGAAGCAGAGAAACTGGCTAAAGAACGTAGAGAAGCAGAAGAGGCCAAGGAGGCCCTATTGAAAGCATCCCATGATCAACAAAAGACTCAGGAACAGCTGGTAAGTGGGCAAGCTGAAAGTCAGGTAGGAAAATAGTGGCATGGTAGGTAGGCATCTAAGCTCTTGAAGCAAACCAGAGTATGAATATAGTGAGGAAGCATAGTGTGGTTCTTTAATTTTTAGCATCAAGCATATGAACTTATACCCAAATAAAAATATATTTGTATAGTAGATCCTGTTGTGCCTTTTTTTTTTTTTATTTTTATTTTGTATGTGATGCTGAGAACAGAGTGCAGAGCTCACCAATTGCTTTCCTGGGTTTCAATTCAGAGAATTGAGTTCTGTAGCTGTGTTTGTAGGGGTGAAAAAAGCCAAATGAAGCCAACTGGCCCTGCAAAAACCCACGAGAACAACACCCCCCACCCCCACCCCCCCCAAGAAATCCCAAAACTTTGTTTCCTTTTCCCTAGCACCCTGGGGATGTCAGTGGGACTGAAGTTAACAGGAGGGCTTTCTCCTTACTGAAAAGATATTAGAGATACTATTTGAGTTCTGGACTTGGACTAAATGCTGCTTTTTTTGCAGGTGTTTTGGTTTTGTCCCCACTAAAAGCCTTTCTTTTGCAGGCTGCTGAGATGGCAGAACTCACAGCTAGGATCACGCAGCTGGAGCTGGCGAGGCAGAAGAAAGAGAGTGAGGCCCAGGAGTGGCAGCAGAAGGTAAAGCAGGACCTGAGCAAATGGCAATACTTTTTGTCGAGTTGATCCTTATTCTGTGTTGTGACCTAAACTACTGCACTACATACCATACTGGGCTGGGTGCCTGCAAGCTTGAGGCAGTTGCAAATACCCGACTTTGCTTTTCTTGGTGCTACATTGAAACTCCATATAGCAATGTTTTTGACTCATTAGGCCTATAGCCCATTTTCCATGAATTATAACCATTCTTGAAGTCTCTGAAGTGTTGGCCAACAAAGTTTTGCAAGAGACTGGCTGAGTAGTTTGGGAACATACCAGTTTCGTGTGCAAGAGGTGCAAGGTCTCCTGCAGTAAGCACTGAGTAGTGCTTCTCTGTGCTCCTGTGAGAAGTCTCACATGCTTTTGGGATTATGTTGACTAACTCAGTGGCATGCCCTCCTGCAGGCACAGATGGTGCAGGAGGACCTAGAAAAGACCAAAGAGGAGCTGAAGACTGCCATGAGCACCCCTCATGTCACTGAGCCCATGCACTCCGAGAACGAGCACGATGACGAGCAGGACGAGAACGCGGCAGAGGCCAGTGCTGAGCTGCGCTCGGAGGCCACCATCAAGGACCGCAGCGAGGAGGAGCGCACCACGGAGGCAGAGAAGAACGAACGGGTCCAGAAACACTTGAAGGTAACGTGCTGGCAGCAGAGAGGGTGTGTCTGAGTGCTGCTTCTGTTCGTCTTGCCATTCAGAGCAGCTGGGAGGTATTAGTGGTATTAAAAAAAAAAAAAAAAATTAGGAGAGATGGGGGTGATCATCATCTTGCCAGACAGCTGCTTAACCATTGAGCAGAGAGTGAGATTCTCCTGGCACTTGACTTCCGTGTCACTGGAACTAGTGAAGAATTTTCAAGTAGTGACAGGAAGCAACGTCTGTCAGATGTAGTGTGCTTGTGTGAGTCTTGCCAGCCATCTGACAGCTGTTCACAGCCCTGGCTGCAAGGAATCAGAACTTGGTCCAGCTCCTATCACACAGCTGTCTCCAGCTGGCTTGTATGACTGGATTGCATTGCAGAACGCTGAGGGCAGCCCACTGGGGCTCAGCATGGAGAGAGCAGAGTGGCACTGCTTCTTATAAGGAACTCCCATGTTCTGGCGGTGACTCTTTCCAAGCAGTCTGTTACACTGACTTGCACCAGGCTCTGGGTGTTCTGCATCATGCTGTGGTGGTTATGCTCAGGAAGACTGACAGAGGTGCACTTAATCTTCTGCAACATATTTCTTTCATGGCAGGAGGCTTACAGTTATTCAAATTCAGCAAGATGCTCCTGTTGTCTTTAGGGATACCTCCACTCAACTGCTTTTCTGAAGTACACTGGAGGCAGTCTTTCTTAGGATGGTAGACATAAATAGGATGACAGCTGTGTGATGTTTTCTGCCTTCACGTGTTAGGGAAAAATATTAAAAACTTGCACAGAATCATAGAATAGCTTAGGCTTGAAGGGAGCTCTTAAGATCATCTAGTCCCACTTCCTTGCTCAAGCAGGGTCAGCTAGAGCAGGTTGACCAGAACTGTAAACAGTTGGGCTTATCTGTTTCCTGTTTCCATGGATATTGAATCCCTATGAGGATCAGCAAGGAACCTCCCTGTCCAGCTTTGAGTCTCTGGCATGTGCTAACTCTTTGCTATCTGTTCCCCCTTTTCTGAAGGCTCTTTCCTCTGAGCTGGCAAATGCTCGGGATGAAACCAAGAAGACAGCCAATGATATGATCCATGCTGAGAACATGCGCCTAGGTCGAGACAAGTACAAGACCCTCCGTCAGATCCGGCAGGGCAACACCAAACAGCGCATCGATGAGTTCGAGTCCATGTAAACTCTCCCCTTACCTGCTGCCCTGCACTCTTCTCCCCTCTCTCCCATTCTCTCCCATCATTCACTCACAATCATGCTACGCTGGAACCACTACAGAAGAGTGACCATGGTCTTATTTATCAAGTGTTGGGTAAATGCTGGAGTTGAGCAACAGAAGAAAGAATAGTATATACATATTCCTGGGGTGGCTTGGGAAAGCAAACATGTATTTGGGGTAATCTGAAATTGTTTGGCTTTGGGAAATGTCTCACTGCACTTAGTTTTGTTATTACTTACTGAAGTGGCTGTTGGTGTTCTCTCCCTTTGGGTGGGGAAGCCAGCAGATACTTCTACTGAATTACGTACGGTAAAGTGCTAACGGTTTGACACTGTGCCTTCCTACTAACCTGCACAAGCTTCAGTATTAAACTCAGTAGCCAGGGTATGAATTTCTGACTTAACAGAGGGTCTGAATCATGTAGTTGAGAAGGGGAGGCTGAAGCTTAGAAAGAAGACTTGGAGGTAGAATATGGACTTTCTAAAAGACCAAAGCTTTTGTCCTTCAAACATAAGCAGACCAAACAGATTTTGTGTCATTCCTGC
>NW_008608962.1:38373-46801 GCF_000691845.1 Merops nubicus
TGTTACCTTTTGTTGTTTAATGATGGAACTTTGAATCTCCTAATCATGAGGAGGCCTTTGGCATATTTCCACTGATGCAGTGTGGTTTGGAGCCTTGACTTACCTGCTTTCCAGAAGCTTTTTTTCTAGTAAATGGCTTTGTTCACTGTCATTTCTCACTTGGATGTAACCAGTGAGGCAGAGATTGCTAAAGAACATTACCTTCCTTTTTATGTTTGACAGTGGAAACCTAAAGCAGTAGGTGGAAAGACTAAAAATTTCTGGAGCTGTATTTTCCCTTTCTGAACCAGTACATTTCTAGTCATGTGAATAGGATTTCAGGTTTTTCTGTGAGAGGCCTTTTTAGCACATAGTCATTGGTGCCTTATGACTGTTTTGATCTACTGTAGCTCAGATATCTTTAAACTATTTGCAATCATAAAAAAAAAAAAAGTGATCAGCAACTGGGGACCAAAAGCTACTCTTGTATCTGGGTCATGTACAAGACTGCATCTGTCTTCCTGGCTTCAAGCAACATTTGAGAGGAGAGGATCCTGAGATACTTGTCCAATTGCTGCCTTAATCCTCACTAGCATTCTGCCAGATCCTTGGCTCAAATGCTTTTTCTTCCCCAGAAAGATGGCTTTGCCCCTTTGTAGCTTTGAGAACAGGAGGCTGTGTCTTAGAAATGGGACACTAGTGGTTGTGAGACTGGCCCCGAGAACCATTTGTACCGGTTGTTGTAATACCCATTACCTCCTGTCTTCCAAGCTATCCATGCTGTAGCTACCCAGAATCCTCCCTGCCATTTCTAGGGAGGAAACAGACACATATGCTCAGGGTTGAATTGGATTTTGCCTTGATTCTTCAGAGAAGGAAATGCTAACCTTCAGAAGAGGCCTCTTAAACATGGATTCCACCTACAATGGAATCCTCCTTTGCTTTGCCCTTCTTGGATTAGCCTGTCCCTTTAGGAAGTCAACAGGCTACCCTATGATTTATTTCTTGCCTAGCATGATCCTAAATCTTGTGACCTTCTCAGTTTTGTGGATTCCCCCTTTGTATGGTATCACTGCTAGTGATGATAGAAGGAAAACATCTGAATGTTAGAGCATTTTCAACTCCCTGCTCTATGGAAGAGGTAAAGGGGGCCTGTGCCAAAAAAAAATGTTCATGATAGTGTTAATAAACTGCAGTATTTCCCCAGGAATTCCTTGGGCTCCTGGAAACAACCTTACCGGTGCTGTATTATTTTATAGTTTTGGAAGCAATACAAGTCTGTGTGGAGATCCCCACAAATGCCAGCCAACCTCTGTTGGAAGCACAGCTTGGCACGTTGCTTCTAGACATCCAGATAAGTCATGTGGGAGCCCCCTTCTCTCCACTGGACACATGCTTTTTGGGGGGACACGACATAGTAAGCTTTTGGTTGGCTAAAACCACATGCCTCAGTACCCTGAAAGTCACAACTGAAAGACCGCAGTCAAATTTGTGAGAACTGATTTATGTATTTCTCTACTGAAAGGTTATTGGCACTGGCTCTACATGAGTCCCCTTGCTGGGGGAACAGACAACCTTTCCACTTCTGTTTTGGTGCTTTAAAGCTGGTTCTCAGCACTTCTGCTCTGTCCATGGCAACTATTGATGCATTTCAGGGGAGAAGAGTCTCTATTACACCTTAACAGTTTCCTAACAAGCGGATGTATAGTGCCTAGAATAGGTGTTCAAATAATAAACCAGTAAACCTTTCCTACTTTGGTGGGTCACAACACTGCTGAGCTCATGTATTCCAATGCTGGCATGACTTCTGTTTCTAGGGTTTTTAATCGTTCTAATTCCAAATGGTCCAATACAGGAATAGAACGGCCTGTGCCAGTGAGTCCACCCGACTCTTTGTAGTTGTTTCAGCCCTGCCTTTTTCTTAACCAGTATTATATTCCAGTGGTATCTAATGATTTTTGATTTCAATACTTCTAGCTATGCACAATTAGAAAATATTAGCCATGGGATGGAGGATATGTTTATGGCCTTCCTTCCCTTGGATATGTATACTGTATTATAAAGAAATGATATTTTGCAAGAAAACTAATGTATGAAGCTTTCAGTATTATGGTGAGATTTGTAGACACATTTTTTTATTTGTTAGAATGAATACAGTGAATTGTTCTTCCTTTCCATGTTCCAGTTTAAATGGATAACTACTACTCCTGGGGGTCAAGGGAGGGAAGTACTTTATCAAGTATTTGCCTGGCTTGTATTTTTCCTGTTTTATTTTTTGTTGCTGTAAATTATGTAGAGGTTATTTTGACCAGTCTTTTTACAGGATTATAATAAAACATCAGTTCCTTAAGGCTGTGGAATAATTTGTGGGTCCATGTGCTTATCTGCAGAGACAACCTTGATATTAAGGCATTTTTTTCCCTGTCTGGAGGAGTTGTTAAAATACATACCCTTTTCTTCCTAAAATGCCAATAAAGTTTGGAGAAATTCAGCAGATGGTGTCTGGCTGGTTACTCAAGCCTTGCTTTGAGTCTAGTGCTGTGTCTTCAAGCTAACAGGTCTGTGGTGTGGTTCCCGAGAGGTCTGCCTTGTCACACTGGCAAATAAGGTCATTTGCACCCTGAAAAGCAACTGTTTGAATAACGGCCTTTCCCCCTCCCCAGCCCTCCAAGCAGTGTGACTGGAGCTGGTACTGGAATTCACGTTTCTGGAGACACCGAGTATGAATTTAGTTGTTTAGCTTTGTGATGGTTTGGAACTCCTGCTGCTTGAAATCTAAAACCAGGAGCGAGCCTGGATGAAAGGGGCGGAGACCTGTTCTGTTCCCACTCCCCTCCTCCTGCCGTCGGGACCGCCCGCTGGGGTCTGTAAGGGGGGAGAGGAGAGACGCCCCCTCCCCTCTGCTCCCCTCTCTGCGGGATCCTGGCCGGGACGCTGCTCTGCTGTCTGCTGCTCCCTGTGCTGCGTGCGGCGGCGCCACCTTGGGACCCGGGCCTGGTCTCCAGACTCGTTCCCTGCCTCCATCCACGTGCAAGGATCGGGCATCTCCACCCCGGTGCAAGGATCGTGCATCCAGCTTCAGTCCGCCTTCAGGCCACGGAGACCAGCGCTGGGGAGCCTCAGCACAGTGCTTGGGGTCTGTATGTTTGCAAGCTTACCCTTCCTTGCCCTGTTGTTACTATAGTCCCTTTACCCTGTTAAACCCCTGCCCTTCTTCCTTTCTGTTCCCTGTTAAATAATATAGTTAATTTTGTTAACTTTTCAATCAGTGCAAAGCTCTCATTACCCCTGCCTGCCTTTGTTTACCTCTCTACCTGGGGAAACTGAGGGGTAAGGGAGGGGGAGCACAATTCTGCCTTCTAACTGGGACAAGCTTGCAAATGGAGCAGTGAGATGGAAGAGGAGCTGCTGGAACTTGCTGCTGGTGAGCACCTGCTGGGCCCGTGCCCAGGCCCCCGGGCAGCCAGAGCCAGGCCGGTGTGCAGCGGGTGCCAGGCCTGGGTGCTGCCCAGAGCCTGCACTGGGGCTCCCAGCCCCGTTTGTGGTGTGGCTGTGCCTGCCTGTGTTTCCTGAGGTCTCGGGACTGGGTGCAGTTGTGGAAGAGCATGGCTACTGCCACCTTCCTGCTAAGGAACAGCGTAGTCTTCGTAGCTGGTTTCCATGTGGGTGTGAAGAGGGGCTTTGCAGATCTTCTGCCTCATGGTTGCTGTGCTACTGAATAAGGCAGAGATGTCATCAGAACATGTTAGTGCTCAGAGATCTGGTGCTAGGGGAGGAACCTGAATTTGTCTGTAAACAAAATGTGACGAGAGGAGCAATGGAGACTTCTGCCACCAGGCCTGGCACAGATCAGTTTCCATAGAGCGGTCTTTCTTGTTCCTTCCAGGATTCCAAAAACTTGAACACCCTAATGAGTTGAAGGCTGCCATAGTACTGAAGCAGACATGCAAGTGAAGGTTGCACTGGTCTGGGAAGGTTGTTCTCACAAATGGGGCTCTTTCTGTCCACAGACGGACAATATCTTTCAGCTTGTGCTTAAATTTTTGGAGTCTCAGTAATCTCTACTCGCAGCCAGGCTCCTCTTCTGCATGAGAGGCCCGGCTTCCATGGCATTCCCTTGCCTCTATTTGTGGAGACCTCAGAGGCTTAGTAGTTCTCTAGTTAGAACTACACTCAGTTTTTCTCTGAAGAAATGGAAGTGCAAAGCATTAGTGGCTAGAAGTTGCTTCTATGAAGGACCATGTAGCAAGAAAAAAAAAAAATCTAAAACATCCTATTCTGTTTGAAGAAATTATGTTGTTTAGAGTTATAAATTTGTATCTAACAACATCTTATTTGTAGTTCAGACTGGAGTGAATCCATAACTACTGCACACCCTTATGCAAGTTGACTCCATATGTGATCTTAGTGTGTCCCTTGCGGAAAAAATTCACTTACTGGTAAGAAAAAGGATCTAGGCCTGCCTGCATTGAGTGTTAGGCTGAGGCAGGCTTTTGTCTTGCCATGTATACAGCTCTAATTTAAGTGCAGTTTGTGGATAAGAGTGCAGGTTCTTCATGACTGAACAATACTTCAGGAGACATTATGGAAAGAGTAGTGCTGAGACTGCAAAAAGGAGTATTGGAGCTCCTGGAAGGGACCGTACCTCCAGCTTCTGTTGAGAATGCACTTGCTCTGAGCAGGTGTTAATGCCATTGACAGAGCTTTCTCCTGAGCAGAGCTACCTGGAAAATTACAAGCACCCATGATTGCTATTGCCTCTGTTTGTACATCTTCTTTTGGAGAAATACAAGTCAGGGCTGGTCTTCAGTCATCGAGGCTGACTGAAGGATCATGGGGATGTGGAATATACTGGTCTTGAGCGGGGAGGTTACAGTGAAGGCTGTCTATGCCCCACATGCAGTACTACTGCCCCCCCATCCATCTTTGAAGCATCCTTGACTGAAGGAGAGAGAAGCATGTGCAAGTGAAGGCCTTGGCTAGGGCACTGTAACTTCTTAGTGGCCTTCACCCAGCTAAGCAGCAGCAGCTACATTGTCAGAGGTGACTGCTGTCAAGAAGCTCTGCTGTGAATTAATGTTGCTTCCCCCTTGCAGTGTTACCCCATCTCTGATGATGCCATTAGTGCCCTCTTGTTTCCAGCAGTAAAAATTTGGCCCTCACTCCTTTTGTTTGCAATGATTCTCAGAACGTTGCTGAATCTCTAGGGAAAGGTCAGAGTGGGCAAATGGTAGTCTTGTCTAAGAGGTGGAGAAACTGATGCTTGTTCTCAGGCTTCCCCACAAGCCTCCAGGCTCGGCGAGGCAGTATCTGAGACTTGAGCACACTTGGTGCAAGCACTCTGTCTGCAGATTTCTGTTCAGGGCATCAGTTTTGGAGCAGCACTCTACCTGGTCCTGTCAGTTTTCAGAAAGCAGAACGAGCACAAGTTGTCCTGTCTGATTTTATTAGCAGCTTCTTCCAGAAGAGAACAGGCAGGTGAGGGGTTTTCACAGCGACAGTGGAGAAGGGGGCTTTCCGTGCTGTTTGGTGGCTTTAGTTCTGTGTGTAAGCAGCCTGGATCTGCTTCCATAGAGGAATTTGGGAGGTGGTGGGCTTGGTAGGAGGCAGGGGCTAGGCTGTTAAATTAAGAGCAAAGACTGCATTCTAGGAACCTTCATTATTCCTGGGTCTGTGTGCCTGCTGCTCTGGCTATGGCCTCTGGGACATGGGAACAGCATGGGCTTGCCTCTGGCTGCCTCTCGGCAGCGACTGAGCCCGTGCAGCTCTGACAAGAGCACATCTGTATCAGGTGTGTGTTTTATCCATCGTTCCTCATTCACACTCCTCAGAGGCCAACCAGAAATCATTTCCCCTGTTTCTTTGAGGGGTAAAACCAAGGCATGGTGATGATGTGTTTCTTCCAGAGAAGAAGAGTTGTAGCTGAACCTGGTGGTTTCACCAGGACTCAGGCTTCCAGCCTGGAGCCCTGCGTGTGCCCAGGCTTGCCCACCTTCCCACAGCCCTGGGGAGAGCCGGGGCTGGGCCCCTTTGCTCCAAGCAGTAAAGCAGCAGTGAGCTCCCCACTGGAGCACGGTGCTGGCCTTCAGCTTCGTCATGACGATGAGCTGCTCCCTCAGTTCCTCCCTCCGCCATCGACACTTTTCCTTTGGGTGTTGCACTGGGCAGTGAACGGCTGCTCACGTGCTTGCCTGCATGACACCTGCCCTTCTTCTGCGCATGGTGCAGCTCACTCATGAACAGCAGCCGTGTGGCTGCTGACTTGTGTGTGATTTCTCTCTCTACTCCTGCTCTTGTGGCTGCTCTGCTGCAGGACAGGCTGCCTTTCCTGATTCTTCTTCTCATGCTCCTTCACAGAGGAACTTCTTCCTTCCTTAATTTATCAAATGTATCTAATCTTGATTCAAACGGTAGTAGAGTTACCCTCACAACCCCAGAGCTGCAACATCACTAAAACTGTATTAATGTGTAAATCAGTAACTACACGGTTAAATAATGATCTTCATCTGTGTTCAGAGAGGCAGCAGACTGATACCATAGTTTTAAACCTTCCCTCTAAGGTCTCTTGGAAGCCATAACGTTTACAGAAGAGCTCTTCTGGTCGGAGCTGTTTGCACAGGGTGTCTTCTGCCCAAAGGATCCACTGTGAGCCTCCCTTGTGCTGACCATGCCTCTGTGTTGCTGCACTGGTGCAAGGGAGGACTGAAACTCTAACAGTGGTCGGAGGAGCTGGGTCTGGTGTCTCAGAAGTCTGAACGTGCTTCTGGCTGTGGAGGGCTGTGAGGGTGTTGTGCAACTTCTTGTTGGGTCAGTGCAGTGCTGATTTCAGTCTGTTCACTTCTTGCACAGGAATCGGGGATGAGGTGGAGGTAATGGCAGCTTGTAGCTGTTTTGGACAGCTGCATGAGAGTCCCTGGACTGGGGGGCAGGGGTGCAAATTGTCCTTTGTGTAGTGCAGAAGAAATTGCACGATGTATTTCAAGCTAGGAAACCACTTCCTTCCCAGTGTGTGCTAACACATTGCTAGATGTAGAGGCACAGCCACTGCCCTGACATCAGTGTGACCTGCTGGCAAGCAAGATGAGGGGCAGAAGGGGTGTGCCCATGTGCATACTAGTGGAAACTTGGTTGCTGCCAAGCCTTGGTGAAAGAGAGCTGAAAGTTCCCTTCAGCTGTGTCTGTCACGCTTATGAAGTGTGTCCTGATCTCCAAAGCAACATTTTTAGGTTTTTTTCAAAGCGAGGATGTTTCTGCTTCCTTGCATTGGGTGTTTTCATTGATTGGGTTGGGGACAGGGGGTAGTGTGTGGGGGGTATTATTAGCAATGTTTCAGTTTTTGTCCTCTGGGCTAAATGAACTTCCCTGATTACTCTGGGAAGGCTGTGTTTGCTTCTAGGCTTGCTGCTAGAAGCAGTGGGGGAGAGGAGGGAAAAGGAGATCTCACTTCTGCACATTCCCCCCCTGTTTCAAAGACCTTAAACCAGGCTATCCAAGCTTGATACAGGGCATGAGTCTCTCCTGCCTGTGCAGGGCTGTTCCTGCTTTCAGCAGAGGACAGGTGCCCCCTCCACTGCTTCTCACCTTGCTGCAGGACTGGGCATGATGCTCTCAGACCTGGCTCTGCTCTCTGTGCTGCCCTGTCTCCCATCGGGTGCCATTGACCTCTTACTTGCAGCGCTCTGAGTTCCCAGCAAGGAGAGAGGTCAGTGCCAGGCAAACACACGAGTGTCCTTGCTGTGAAAACTGCTGCACATTTATCTGGTGTATCTCTCAATTCAAGGTTTGCTAGAGAGATAAGAGACTTTGTGGTTTGTTTGGATGTGCTGTGGCCCCCTTCCATGCATCTCTCATGGCAAGCCTTGCTTTCCTTCCAGGAAAATGACTGAGACACAGGACTAGGCTGCCCACTGTATTTCTGCAGTGTCTGAAAAGTGAAGGCAGGACTGAGCAGAGCCTCTCAACTGCAGAGGCTGCACAGAATTTAAATTTGGAGGTGACCTGCAACATAAGAATTTGGGTTTGAAGGCCGAAGTATTCAGGGCAGCTTGCAGAAAGAGCAAATAAAAGCAAGGGTGGGGAGGAAACCCTTTGAAGGATATTCTACAAACTATTTGAAATGAGGAATTTTTACATAAACTGAGCTCAGGGGATATAATTACAGACAAGTCCTGGTGATGCTGGGCATGGCTGGGCAGTCTGATGTGCACCCACACCTGTGGCACATGGCAGCCCTGCTTCGACATGGTGCCACTGCCCTGCTGCTCCCCGGGACGTGCCCCGGGCGCCTCGGCAGGCAGCAGCTCCCTCTGGCTCTGGACTTTTGGGTAGCACTCACTCTGGATTAAAGTTGTGGCGACACTTGGTGGTTTGTCTGCCCATGCCTGTGCTCTAGAGCTGTTGGCCTGAACAAAACCCGAGGGGCAAATCCTGCAGCAGAAAAAAAAAAAAA
>NW_008608963.1:0-32827 GCF_000691845.1 Merops nubicus
TGTGGGGCTGTGGTGCTGCGCTGCTTCCCAGGCTTCTCTCCGGGACTGTGCTGGGCCTGGCGGCGTGAAGGGCTCCGCGGCTTCCTTGAAGGTTTGCCTCCTCCCCCCCGCTCCAAGACCTGTGCGTGTTAGGCATGGGGCGGGACGTGCCGGCTTGATCTTGCTTGCTTCTGTAAAAGGGAGCCAAAAAAGTCCAGAAACGGGCTGCGTGGAGAGGCTTGGTGCGGCTTAGGCTGTAAGAAATTCCTGCTCCGCCTGGGTCTTGAGCCTCTGCAAACACACGTCTTGTTGTGGCATCAAAGTCAGGTGGCCATTAACCCGTGAAGGAAGGAGAAGGGAGAAGTGGTGAAGGTCACTGTCTGGGGTAACATAGCATGTCCTGGTGGAGAGCTTCTACTTGTATTTATTGTGCAGTTTGAGTTCTGGATGGTGATGAGTTGAATTTTCTTGCTAGTCCGTGTAAAGTGGCTTTTAATTTATATAAATCGTGGAGTCTTTTTTTCTTTGGTTGTTTTTCTTCCCTGAAGTTGTAGTTCATGCATTTCTAATGTCTAAATACTCTAAGACAAAGACTTGAACTTAGCCTTAATATATGGGGGGTGGGAGGAAAGTGTGCACTGAATTTTAAGTCTTATCATCAACCCTGACTTGGAAGAAAGACAACTTCTGTTTTTTTGTCGGGCTGCTTGGGTATGGCAGAACAGTGGTCTTTGTTCAGATAACTTAATTTGATTGCTTGAAAGCCTACAAGAATGGGAGTTACTTAGCAATGTTATCTATCTTTGATTTTAGCAAACTTGTGATTGGTTAAACTTCAGTTTGTAAACTTATAGTTCTTTGCTTCGGGAAGTCGCGTTTTACATGCTGTATAAAACTTTGATTTCTCTGAGTGTACCGAGTGTGGCTTTAGGGAACGGGACACCTGAAAACAGATTTTCCATTTTTTTTCTTTAAATGTTGAACAGATAATCTGCTCTTTAATATTTTGTTAAGAGGTCTCAAATCTGACTCGCATTTCTAGGTACCTTTTAATTATCAATTAAGATGGATATCAGAGGCGCTGTAGATGCTGCTGTCCCAACAAACATCATTGCTGCCAAAGCTGCTGAAGTTCGGGCAAACAAAGTAAACTGGCAGTCATATCTCCAGTAAGTAAAAGCTTCCCACATTTTTTTCCTTCTTCTCTCTCTCCTCCCCGAAACGTTAGGCTTTGGGGGATTTGGGGTTACGTTGGAACATTAGGTCACAGTGAGAAACATTCTACCTTGGTCCTGAGAAAACAGTTGGAAAAAGCCTACATTAAATGAAAATGGTTGGGGAAAATTTTCTTATGATTTATTACAAAAAAGGGAACTCTACTTCTGTGAACTGAATGTTGCAATAACAAACAATATAAGTTTGCATAGATGTGTGGTAAAGGTGTCTGTTTTTTTTTTTTCCCCTTACAATTCAAATGCCATTCTCAATTTTTTAGTTTTTGGCTGAGTACTGCTATTAAAACGTTTACAGTAAGAGTTGTTTTGTATGTAGGTGTGTTACCTTTGTTGCTGAGGTGCCTTATGTGTAAATACACATTGTGCTTCCAAAACTGGACTGGTAGTCCAGGAAAATAAGCTGTACCTCATCTAATGGAAAAATAGTGCTGGAGAGCAAAGGAAACAAGTAAATTGGGGTGTAGGCTGAAACAAATACTTCAGTGTGGGGAGAGCTGTAGTGCCTCTGCACATAAGCTTATCGTTTTCTTTGGGATGTACTGTGGTGAGCTGAGCCTAGCTGGGTGCCCACCCAAGCTGCTCTGCCACTGTCCTCCTCAGCTGGGCAGGGGAGAGACAGGATCATGAAGGTCTCGTGGGTCGAGATAAGCTCAGGGAGATCACTCACCAAGTACCATCATGGGCAAAACACACTCAGCTTGAGGAAATTAGTTTAATTTATTACAAATCAAATCAGCGAATGGTATTGAGAAAATAAACCCAAATATGAAAAACACCTTCCCCCCACCCCTCCCTTTTTCCCAGGCTTCACTTTATTCCCAGTTTTCTCTACGTCTGTCTGCCAAGCAGTGCAGAGGGATGAGAAATGGGGAATGTGCTGAGTTCATCAGAAACAGTTCATAGAGAACAATTCAGAAACAGTTCACACAGTTTCTGCTGCTCCTTTCTCCTCAGGGGGATGACTTCTTATGCACTTCCCCTGCTCCTGCATGGGGTCCCTCCCACAGGAGACAGTCCTCCACAAATTTGTCCAGTGTTAGTCCTTCCAAGGGGCTGCAGTTCTTCATGAAATGCTCCAGGGTGGGTCCCTACCATGGGGTGTAGTCCTTGAAGAACAGACTGCTCCAGCTTGGGTCCTCCAGGGGGGGTCACAAGTCCTGCCAGTAAACCTGCTACAGCAGGGGCTCCTCTCTTTTCACGGGTCTTGCCAGGGGCCTGCTCCAGCATGGGCTTCCCACAAGGTGACAGCCTCCTTCAGGCATCCTCTGGCTCTGGGATGGGCTCGTCCATGAGCTGCAGATGGGTATCTGCTGCACTGTGGACCTCCACGGGCTGCAGGCGACAGCCTGCCTCACCATGGTCTGCAGTGTGGCCTGCAGGGGAATCTCTGCTCTGGCGCCCCCCCTCCCCCTCCTCCTTCCCTGGCCTTGATTTCTGCAGAGTTGTTTCTCTCACAGATTCTCACTCCTCTCTCCAGCTGCAATTTATGTTGTGCAGCAACTTTTTTTCCTCCCATCTTAAATATGTTTTCACAGATGTGTTACCACCATCATCAATAGACTAAGCCTTGGCCCATGGCAGATATATAGAAAATAAATATTTATAAAAATAAGGTATATTTGTAAAAGTAAGCTACATATTAAAATAAGGTTGCAAAACTTTACACATGCAAGCTGGGAAATGCTAATGTGGTAGAATCTTCATTAATGACTACCTGCTTTACCCTGTGCTGTGTAGCTCAGCCTTTCCTACTCCATTTGTTCAGTTGTGTTGTTTTTTTTTCTCTTTGTGATTGTGCATCTGCATGATAAACTGGATTAAGGAACTAATGTGCTGAAGAAAATTCCTTCTAAGCTGTTTTTTCGGATGTGTCAGTTCCTTGTTCGGTTTGAGGAGTGACGTTGCAGTGGCTTTGCAGGTAGCAGAGCGAGGCTGGTGACTTGACAGTGGCAGCTACCAAGTATTTGTCAAACCATCTAAATGGCTTTTGCTGTTACTGTGTGTCCTGTTACCCATCAAATGGGATGTGTCCTTCACAGTTGTCCCTGTGCTGTCCTAGTGGGATTGAACAGCTACTTCACAGTTATTTGGGATAAAGGTGAGAGCACAGTTATTCACTGTCAATCGAAGTGATGATGGGGTAGTGTTTTCACTGCTTCTCCAGTGGTTCTAAAGTTGAGGAGGTTAATCTCTTGCTTTTTTGTATAGGAGGTGGCTCTGTTTGGCAAGGAGTTGTATTTTGAGTAGATATAGAATCATAGAATTGTCATGGTTGGAAGGGATCTGAAAGATCAACTGGTTCTAACCCCCCTGCCATAGGCAGGGACATCTCCCACTAGATCAGGTTGCTCAGAGCTCGATCCAGCCTGACCTTAAAAACTTCCAGGGATGGGGCTTCCACCACCTCCCTGGGCAACCTGTTCCAGTGTCTCACCACCCTCGTGGTGAAGAACTTCTTCCTAATGTCTAATCTGTATCTACCTACTTATGGTTTTGCTCCATTCCACCTGGTGCTATCACTACCCAACATCCTAAAAAGTCCCTCACCAGCTTTCCTGTAGGTCCCCTTAAGGTACTGGAAGGCCCCTCGTAGCCTTCTCTTCTCCAGACTGAACAGCCCCAACTCTCTCAATCTGTCTTCATTCATAGGAGAGCTGCTCCAGCCCTCAGATCATCCTTGTGGCCCTTCTCTGGACACGTTCCAGCACTTCCATGTCTTGTAATGGGGGCTCCAGAACTGGATGTAGTGCTCCAGGTGGAGTCTCACCAGAGCAGAGTAGAGGGGGAGAATCCCCTCCCTCGACCTGCTGGCCACACTTCTCTTGATGCAGCCCAGGATCTGGGTGGCTTTCTGGGCTGCACGTGCACACTGCTGGCTCATGTTGAGCTTCTCATCCACCAGCACCCCCAAGTCCCTCTCCTCAGGGCTGCTCTCCAGCCAGTCCCTGCCCAGCCTGTACTGGTGCCTGGGATTGCCCTGACCCAGATGCAGGACCCTGCACTTGGCCTTGTTGAACTGAATATGTAGTATTAATATTGCATGACTGTGCTTTGTGTGGTCTACCACTTATAATTTGCCTTCATTCTAGAGGTTCTGGAGCACCTCTCCTATGACAGGCTGAGAGAGCTGGGGTTGTTCAGCCTAGAGGAGGATCTGGGGAGACCTTCTGGTGGCCTTCCAGTACCTGAAGGGGCCTATAGGAGAGCTGGGGCAGGACTGCTCACAAGCACGTGCAGCGATAGGAGGAAGGGCAATGGTTTTAAACTGGATCAGAGGAGATTTACCTTAGATATTAGGGAGAAGTTCTTTACTATGAGTAGTGAAGCTCTCTGCCACTCTCTGCCCAGAGAAGTGGTGGAGGCCTCACCCCTGGAGATATTCAAGGCCAGGCTTGATGAGGCTCCGAGCAGCCTGCTCTAATTGAAGATGTCCCTGCTCAGTGCAGGGTGGTTGGACTAGATTGCCTTTAAAGGTCCCTTCCAACCTGAAGCATTCTGTGAGTCTCCCTCTGGTGCTGAATAAGAATGGCTGAATTCTGTTTATTTGTCTTTGCAAATTTCTGTGTAACTTTTTTGACCAGGAGGCAGGGTTGATGGTTCCTTTTCAGATTCTAGATGTAGCATTTGACGTTTTGTTCTGGAATCCATGAAAGAAGAGCACACTAGTTATTTCCTCTCTTTGGTGGAGATAGCCATATTGGGTTAGCCATATTTTGGAGGCATCTGGGTAGTGTTTGTGACCCCACTGTGAGACTGTTCGATGCCTGGTGTCCTCTGTCAATGACACTGTCACTTGTTTATTATTGCTCTGAAATAAATGTAATCTTTGTATCTTGTGTTTACTGGTAGCAGCCTGGCTCTCTGCCTAAGGTAGCTTCAGGGATCAACTTAGGTGGTGCCAGAGGGATTGTGGAGCAGCCTGAAGGTAACTAGGGTTCCTTGCCCAAGGAATTTGCTTATCATTGGGGAGATTCTTCAGAAAAAGAAGAACTTTTGGTGCTTCTAAGGAGGAAATAGAAATATACCTGGTTTTGGACATGTCCTTACAACTAAGAGGTTTAGATGTGGTGGTGTCTTCGAGGGTTTGTTGAGAAGTCAGCGCAGGTAGATTGAGTCATTTCTGGAATGAAGCATGTTCCTAACGAGTGGACGCTGCTTCAGATAACCTCTCAGTGGCAGGCCAGAGTGGTTTGTTCTGCTCTGTAGAGTAGAAGGAAGGTGGGGTGTTGGTGATTTTGAAGGACACTTCTCTTGTTTTCTTTTAAGCTCCTGTTCTGGTGGTCTGTGCGTTTAGTGTGGCAAGCTTGCAGATAAATATTCAGAGGTGTGCTTCATGTCTTCAGGCATTTACGTTACAGGAAGGAGTTTTATGCTTGTTTTCCCTAAGTTAACACATCAACTCAGGCATGACATAATTGTGTTCCTTAAACTCTAGATATAGTATTTATGTAGCTGGAATTAAAAAATGTCACAAGAAATTCTGATAGTGTTGGGTTTTTTTTAATTTTAAATCTGACTGTGGCAGCTTTATGTGCATAACAACGCTTTAAAGATTGCATTGGAGTCTGCTCTGGGTCACACAGGAAGACATTCTAATGGCTTACTAATAGTTGGTCAGGCTCTAGTAGCCTGACTTCCCTAGAAGAGTCAGTTCAAGCTAAAGATTAACTGATATATTGTTTATTCCATCTCTGAAGGTTATGACTGTAGATGTCAAGCTACACTAATACACAACTGCTGACTTTTGATGTTTTCTATGTATGCTGTTGGCACAAAAGCAAAATATTTAGATATGACAACTGTACATATTGCTGGTTTGCCACTGTTTTCACTGCTCACTTCAAAACTGGAAGAGGACTTTTTATTTCATGTTGAAATTGTCACTTTCTTTGAGTTGAATTCCGGCTAGGGTCTGTGTCTGAGGGAGAAGACAGCAGCAAATCTTGGAACAATGGAAAGTGATGTGTAGGTCTGGCTACCTTCTGGAAATTAAATGTAGTTGAGACTTTTGGATTTCCTGCCCTTGGGTCTTGAAACCTGTAGCAGTTTAGAGGTGTCGATGCCCTCTGCTCCTTGTAAATGCAGTGGCTTGCTGCTGTCTGTGTAGTTGCTTTCAGCATTAGCCTCAGGGTGTCCGAGTGTCTTTGGAGGGTGTGTATGTTAGCTTGGAGCAAGTCTGGTTTTGATTTCTAAGGGTAAGTGAATGAGTTCTGTGGGAAAGTGAGCTTCTGTCAGTATTTTACTGCTCTGCAGGTTTTCTAGGCATGCAGCATTTGACAATACTAAAGCAGGCTAAGTATCTTGGACCTTAAAAGCCAATTTTGTCTTCAAAGAAAGACAGAAGGTTCCGAACTTGTAGTGTGTGTAGTGGTCTGATTTTATTTTTTTCAAATGTGGTCCAATCCTGTAGAGTATATCCATCCTTTTTTATTGTTTTAGTTTTTGCAATGTTAAAATTATTGAGCAATTGGATAAAATTAATGTCCTTTAGGTAGCTGCAAAGAACTGTAGATACCTCAATAAAAGAAATTATGCCTTGATGTGATAGCTTCATATTTGCTGCAGATTAGTAATTCTTTCTTATATTAAGAAAACCAGTAACCTTGCCTCCCAAATGTAAAACCAAAGAAAAACCCCCTAACCTTCAGAATGACTTTGGTTAAATCATTCAAACAGAAAAAGGAACAAGAGCTGCTGGAGGAAATGCATGATAAAAAGGAGGAGTCACAAGTTTCTGAATCATCTTGAGAAACCAAGAAGCTTTAAAAATGGTGGTCTTACAAATTCATGCTTTATAAATCTTACAAGCACAGAGCTTTAAAATGTGGTTACAGGACTCCTGATAGACAGCTGAAGCTCAATCAAAGTGATTTTTATCACTGTGTAGACATAGCTGGGAAAATAAGAAGTTAAATGGCTGTTAGGAAGAGGGATAGAGGGAAGTTTTGGTTATTTGCATTGTTTGCTTAAAGGTGCTGGGACATTCCTGTCTCTTTGAAGAGAAGATGAGGAAAATGTTGTGATAGCATCATAGTAGCTGGTACCAGCTGTCTGAGGCTGCCCACATGTTTTTTTTTTTTTCTTTTTGTTTTTGTTCTTGTTGTTTGTTAATGTTTACTACATAATCAGTTATTTCAATTTTAAAACAAGGTGAATGGAAATGGATACGTTTGCAATTACTAAAACTATTAATCAAATATATGGGATCCCTGATAAAATATTAACTTATTTACAATGCTGTCAAATCTCTTATATTTTGTATAGATTGGAAAGTATCTTTTTGAAATGCACTTACAAAGCAATAAAGAGTAAACCCTAACATCTTTTCCTTTCAAGGGAATATCAATCCCCTTGTTTGGTGTGGTTTTTTTTTTTTTTTTTGTCTTTTTCCCCCCACTGTGGTCTAAAATATGATGAAAGCTAAAAGCTTGAAAGCTTTTTTTTTTTTTGGAAGTTGATGGATGTCTTCTAATAGCCTGGTTATAAAGAAGCATCTCTCTTCCTAGGCTGTGGCTTTTTCAGACATTAAAGCTGAAAATTAAAGGTTCACCTTGTGTTGTCTTTGAAGTGCTTCCTAAATGGCAGTATTCTTATAAACAAGCCACTCATTTGTTACTTTGATATCAATATTATCCATGAGTCCCTAACCTGGCCAGCATTGTTTGAAACATGAGAGGCTTCTAGTTATGGGTTTTTAAAGTCCAGTATTTGTGGCAGATGAATTGTCCTCATCTCCCCAACAACTATTCAATTCCATCTTTAACAGGCAAGGAAGAACACAAGTCAATCTAAAAGATGTGTGGCAGCAGCATGGTCATCTTTGGCTAATTACTTTTTCACCTAAAATTAGTTCAGTTTTAGTAGAAGAACTTCAGTCCTTTGGTCAAGGTCTACCACCAGCTTTATTAATCTTCCATCTAATAAGTCTTAATTTCCTTTCCTCAGTGTATATGAGAATATTTCTTACAAAGCAGCTAGAATACAGGAATAGCACATGTGTTATGGGACCACTTATGCCACTTATGTTCTTTGCTTGAAAAATAAATAGGTAAAAGATGGCTTTTGGGTGAGGCCATCCTCAAGACACAGCTGTTTAAGTGAAAGATAAGAACACGTTGTACGTCTTATTTGTTTCAAGAATCCAGGAGCGCCAAGTAAAAAACAAACACAAAACAAAACACCCCAAACACCAAAAAATCCCCAAACAAAAAACCCCAAATGTTTCCTGTAAGTTTACAAGGGTTTTAATAGAACCTCTAGTCAGGGAGTATACGGAAGCTTACCCAGATTGTGGAAAGGGTGGATTAAAAGAACCCGTGGCACACAGCTTTGCAAGGTGGAAGAGGCATTTGACTCAGTGGAAATGTAAGAGGAGATGAGTCTTGGAAATAACAGAGTAATGTCTGATAATTTCATCCCCTCTGACTTCTGTATTGATGATGATGTGCACAATCTTCTTTCCTGAAGCACTCATGGTATTAACCAGTAAAGCTAGTCACATGTTAAAGTCTTGGATATTTTCAGGACTGTTTTATTTAAAACTAGTTTTTCTTATGTGGAATACTTAGCTGTACTATTTTGACAAGTTTCTTTGTTTTGATGGTAAGTTTTATATTATAACAGACCCTCAATATTCTGTCAGCTCTTCAGCTGAATCTACACTGTTCTGAAAGAGCACTGGTGATGGCAGTAACCCCTTGAATATTAAGTTAAAGAAAAGGTCAAGCAGACGTCTGTTAGCTTATAGGTACCTACAGCAGTCTACTTTCAAGCCCACTTGCTGTGTGTTTGGATGAGCTTGCATCCATATCAGTTTTTAAACGACCAGGAAAAACTGAAATGTTACAATTACTGAAAGCTAAAAATACATAAAGAACCAGGTTCTCTATACTCCTTAAAATTTCCTTCAGTGCTTGTGGCAAATTTAAAATGACAATTAAGTTTATTTTTTATGACTTATTGCAGGCTGAATTAGATTATTACAGAATCACAGAATGGCAGGGGATGGAAGGGACCTCTGGAGATCATCTAGTCCAATCTCCATGCTAAAGCAGGTTCACCTAGAGCAGGTTGCCTAGGAACATGTCGAGATGGGTTTTGAAGGTCTCCACAGCAGGAGACTTCCTGTTATGTGTTACAGTTTTAGCATAATATGCCAGCTCTTTGTATGTAATTTCTTACAACTATTTCCACCGACATTCAGCTTCCAGAATTTTAAGAATTAATTGAAGAATGTTGTTGAGCAAAGGTGATGCATAGAGAAGGCTTTAGAGAGATTGTTTTGTCACTAGTTTTAAATTCTTTGTAAGGGAGACCTTCTGTAGAAAGGAGCTGGTTATGTTGTTCTGTGGGATACAGGATTAATGAAGTGATACTGTTGATATCTCAAGTTCAAGAAAATGTTTATTTGGTGGTTGATCTTGGCTGGTCACCAGGTGCCCAGCAGACTGCTCTATTACTCTCCCTGCATCAAAAGATCAGGGAAAAAAACATGACAAGAAGTTATTGTGTTGAGGTAAGGGCAAGGAGATCACTCACCAAATACCACCATGGGCAAAACAGACTATACTTGAAGTCATTAAACTTATTTATTCATGATGAAACAGATTTCTCTTGCGTATTCTCACTCCTCCCTCTGGCTACTGTTGTGCAGCAGTTTTCACTCCGTAAATGTTTTATCACAGAGGTGCTCCCTTCTTCACCGAGTGGCTCAGCTTTGGCTGGTGATGGGTTTGTCCAGGAGCCAGCTGTAAGTGGTTCTGTCTGACCTGGATGGATGTTGCTTCTGGTGTCTTCTCATAGAAACCATCCCTGGAGCCCCTATGCTACCAAAACCTTGCCACATAAACCAAATAGAGAGTTTGAAATATCTTCCTGTTTGTATTACTTACGGTTTCATATTTTTCTTTTCAGAGGGCAGATGATTTCAGGTGAAGACTGTGAATTTATTCAAAGATTTGAACAGAAAAGAAATCCAGAAGAAAAACAGGAGTTGTTGCAAACGGAAGGCAATCAAGTAACTTTCTTTTAATAATCTGTCTTTTGGGGGAGGAGGATGGAAGGAAACTTTCTTACAAACTCTATTTTATTGTTGGCTGTATACAGTCAAGATGTTATGGAAGAAGTATAAAACTTGCTATTATGATTCTTCTTTCCTATATGTAGGTTGGACATAATTTCTAAAAACTGTTAAATAATTATGAAATGCCATCTGAATTTGTAGAGCAAGCTAGCTCAAGTCTTTCCTCATCCCAGTTTACTTGATCATGCACACTTGTACTTCAGTCATGTTTTTTGGAGCTTTTTCCCTTCCAGTTTATTGATGAGAGCTACTGACAGTGAGGTTTCTGCTCAGCTAGCTGAGCAATTATAATGGAGTTCCAGCAGCAGGGTCCATGGGCTGCTGAGGTGGACTCCATTAAACACAGGTGTCTGGTGTCATTTTATGAATGCTAAGATATGAGACATTGGCCATAGCTGATAGAAGGTTGATAGGTGGCCCATGCTGTTTGGCTTAAAGTCCAGGCAGGATGCCCAAAGATGCTTTAATGCTGTTCAAAGCAGTAGAATCTCAGCCTTGAAGCCTGAGGTTCTAGGAGACAATGTCAGCATCAAGAAGATTGGGAACGGTGAGGAGTAGGAGATGGACTCAAGACACAAAGCTTGCAGTCTTCTTTTTCTATTTCAATTTTTGGCTGTTCTGTGTGTCTGTGTTCTGTGTGTCTGTTTGTGTGGTGTGTGTGGGTGGGGTGGTTGTGTGTGTTTGTTTTTTTTTTTTTTTTTTTTTTTTTTTTTTTTTTTTGTTTGTTTGTTTGTTTGTTTGTTGGTTGGTTTTTTATTCCTCCTTCTCCCAGACTGCATTGTGTGACTGCTGCGTAATGGGCCATAATTTGCCTAGGGACCATTATAGGCCTCTTCATAATTGTGATATAGCACTTTAAAGTTCCATTTTTCTTTCAGTTGTGTGGTGAAGGGGAAGGAAGTGTAAGGAGTAGCGTTGTGACTGTTTCAGACCATTATATGTTGTCGCCAGCAGTCGGACCCGGGATGGCGGCCACTCAACCTCTGCCGCTGAGGGCCATGGAGACACAGGCTGCCGCGTGGGGGGGGCCGCACGTGTGGAGGATGCAGCACGTGGCGTTTATCGCGTCATTGCGATGGGTTCTCTGTGTTAATCCCCGCCCACAGCGCCCCTCGCGGGCGGCCTGAGCTCTCCGGTACATCGCACATCTTCCCAACGCCCATCCCTGCCTAGGGCGGGCTCTGCCTGCTACAACAGTTATATCTGTTCCTGAAATTGTAGAGTGTTCAGGAGGCAGAAACCAGCTCAAATATGAACAAGGTGTAGGAAGTGAACAGTTAAGAGTGACCCAGCTTCCCTCCCTCCCATTCTGGTTGCTGAGACTTTCTTATACCATGTCTGAGTTTGTTGCTGTTTTGTTGATTTACTTAGTTGTTCTCGCTGCCATGATGAAGGATACTGATGGAGATTTTTCTAATGAGTCTTTCAACAAAGCACCTTGCTGACTTCCTGTAGCAAGTATTTGTTATTTTATTTGAAAGCCTTAAAAAAATTTGTGAAGAGTAACGATCTATGTGACAGAAAATTGTCTTTCTAATATAATGACAAATGTATTCATCTCATTGCAATTGAATATGATGTTGGGATGCTCAATGCATATGTAAGACTTAACTGTGAATTAATGAGGTCCTGTTTCATGTTATCAAAAGAAATGAAGACAATTGCTAATATTAATTTTAATCTCTTTTATTTTTCTAGTGTGCTAAAACATTTATAAACTTGATGACTCATATCTCCAAGGAACAGACGGTTCAGTACATTCTGACTATGGTTGATGATATGCTGCAAGTAGGTCAAAAACCTCTTATTTTTAAGCATTAAATGAATACTTGAATGTTTCCTTAGCCTAAGACAGGTCGCTCCAGGTGTTTGTCATATTCTATTAAAAATTTTCTTTTAAATTTTCAGATCTTGTCTTCAGGAATTAAATGTTAGACCTAAAGTATGAGTAATTTAGTCTTGTGTGTATATATATGTTTGTGTTCCGGAAATAAAACAGTCCTGTATGCTTGTCTGTCAGCTATCAACCATGTTTGATGCAAAACTGAAGGAATGGTTTATAAACTCAACTCTTTCCTGTTGTGTAGATAGCATATGACTTCTAATTTGAAGTTGTTGAAGCCTTTCCTACAAAGGTGTTAATTTGGTCACTCATCAGGAAGGTGTAGTTTCTGCAGCTTCAGGTTTCCAACATAAGCTAGACTGTTTAGTACAGCATGTTCTGAAATTCTGCATGGTTTAATTATAACCCAGGAACTTTGGATTCAGTGAAATATATAGCTCTTCGTAGCTATGGGATACAGTGATTTATAAGTGTAGGCCATTAAATTTGGTGTCAGGACTGCTGTTCTGACTGGAACAAGTCAAGAGGAGACTTTGCTCAGAAAATCTCATTTCTGCACTTCTTTGCTCTCTAGTAGACTAAGAGGAAGCAGTTGGAGTAATGATGTAACAACATGGGTTGAGTTGCCTGAGGTTTTCTCCTGGTATTCTTGTAGCCAGTTTCTCTTCTCCTGTTTTCTGTTACATTTAATGGAAGGTTACAGTGACATGTGCCTAGTGAAAAGTTAACGGTTTATGGCATTGTCCTAGGTGGGGAACCACACGAGTTCTAATTGCACATCTGAGTATTCAATCTTGTCAAAAGGCAAGCTGGAAGTGTGAACCTCTCCACAGTGCCTACAACATGGGGATGATGGTGTTCTTTCAAGTGCCTGTCTGCACATGAGAGCCCTGAATGAGTGCCCTAACTTCTGAAATAATAGCTCGTGGTGGTGATGACAGTGATTCATTCATGCCCATCTGCAGCTTTGTCACTCTAACCCTCTTCCTCTTTAGATTTACTTTTTCTTAAGAGTGATGCAAACATCAAGAAGCAGAGGAGACAAAAGGGAGCCTCAATGTCGTTCCTCTTTTAGGACACTGAGTTGGCAGTACCTTGTTTTGATTTATGCATTTGATGACAAACTTTGTCTTGGTGTGTGAGAACTCCTTATTATGGCTACTTTTGTGAAGGAATGGGTCTTGTATTTGGTGTGAGATGTATTGGTGGCCACAGAAGTAATTGTTTAACTTGCCCTCTTGTGGAACTTTAAATGAATGTTAGTAGGTCTTGTTTTGTTTGTGCTTTGACACTAGCACATAGCCTGTAGGTACAATATGTGATAGCAGATATAATCTCCCATGCTGTGGAATTAATACCCCACAGGTAGAGACTTTCACTCGCCCACTTTTGAACAATTGCATTAGTTGTGGGTGGTCACAGAAAGTAGTTTTGAGTATCTCATTTTTTTGCATTGGTTCTCTTGTATATGTCTAGATGAATGTGTTTTCTTAGCCTTATGGTCACGCACGGACGTTTCTGTATTTGGGGCCTTACCTTGACACAGGAATGCATTAAACATTATAATGAGTTTACATTGGCCATGCTTTGTAAGTGATACAGGAGAACAGAGATTTTGGTACACAGTACATATTTGCTTCTGTTTGAAATTGGATGTTTCCTTCACTTCAGAAAGTTTGCTTCAGTGTCTGAAAGGCTGCACTGGCTTTTGCATTGCTCTGTGTGATTCCATTATTTTGGGGTATCTTGCTCCTTGCATAGAGCACTTGTGTGCCAACATGTGGATGGCATCATCTTGGGGCTTCCTAGCCCTCCATGTCTCTAGTCAAGGCTGAAACAGGACTTCTGTTTTCTTTTGATCGTTTTCAGATGGTAGAACATGCTGTCAGTGATGACTTACAAACCCTTGGGTGCACATCTTCAAGGTGGAAGATTCTTGTCAGAAAGCAGCATATTGGCCATTGAGTCTGTGACTGTGAGTTTGGTATTTGTGGACTGCATGGACAGAAGAACCCACAATAGTGGATATGAATTCTCCTGTCTTCATCCAAGTAGTCTTGAGTACATGCAAAGATTTTAAGTGAGGAGTTGGTCAAGGGTGTGGACTGGCATGCTGCTACTGACTCAGTAAAATTGTTTTGAGCAAGGATGTTCACTGTGTTCACTGCAGTTTCATGGGAAAAATATTTGGAAGATAGTTTTGGTAGTTGAAACTTCTAGAAACTATCACAGGTAACAGTGTTCAAATTTTGTTTGTGATGATAATGACTGCCTGTGGCTCTTCTATTATCTTTCTGTGTTTTTCTTGTGAGGTGGTTAAAATTGCCTCAGCAGTGTTTTGAGCACACCAAAAGCCTACCTGAGCATCTAGGGTTGTTCCAGCAGTTCTACTTAGATTTGATCCTAGTTCTAAGGAAAATTTCTTTTGGAGCCTCGCAGAGGTGTAATTGATGTGGTGACTGCCTTATAAGAATATCACCACTCTGCTTACTTTTGAAGGTGGAGAGTATTGGCACAGGGGAATCCCTGGGGAAACCTTTCTTATTCTATTCATATGATAAATACTTGCAATGATTTTTCTGGATTAGTGACCTTGTCACACTGCACAGTCTGTTGCTTATGAAATCTTTAAGAACTTGCCCTCTAGCTGGTGCAACCCAAGTGAGCTTTATTATGCTTTGTCAGAAATGACAGATACTAAATTATTCAACTGTTGATGAGAGAGCTTTGGGATTTCCTTTTTACCA
This sequence comes from Merops nubicus, assembly GCF_000691845.1. Lineage (NCBI taxonomy): Eukaryota > Metazoa > Chordata > Aves > Coraciiformes > Meropidae > Merops > Merops nubicus. The sequence goes on from NW_008608963.1 coordinate 14,887, forward strand.
CGGAGTCAGTAGCTGTCTAGGAAGGTGCAGCATGTTTCAGGGCTGTAGACAGTTCTCTGCTCCTTCCCTCCTGTCTATACGCTCCATCTTAACAGTAAGCCAGACTAGTCTTCTGATTGGCAGTGTGTTGAAGTTATTTCAGCTTTTCTGCTTCCAGACCTGTCTGTCTCCTCCTTAGTTGTGTTGTAAACTGAAGTCAGTGATTGGGTTATTTTTGACCTTTTCAGGTAGGCTGTGGTAGCAGGAGTAGATGCTAACAGCAGTTTATTTGATTGAACTGCCAGTTTTCATCCAGCCAGCTCTCACAGAGTGGAGGTTCTCCACCAAGGCTGTATTCACGAGATCTTACTTTTAAAATTTGATTTCAGTTTGAACAAGAAATTTTGAGAGGGTTTTTGGGTGCTTTTTGACACATGCTGTATAGAGCACTAATCACTGTGAGGGTCATGATTGTCTTGATAACCAGTGACCCTTACTACAAGAAGAATGTTGAGGAGCAATGTAACTGGTGAAGGGTTTAGAGAACAAGTCTTATAAGAGGAAACTGGGGTTGTTTAACCTGGAGAAAGGAATGCTCAGGGAAGAACTACTCAGCTTCTACAGCTACCTGAAAGGAGGCTGTTGTGAGGGAATGGTGTGTCTTGTTCCACAAATAACAAGTGATAGGACAAGGGTGAACAGACTCAAATCGTGCCAGGGGCGGTTTAGATGAGATATTAGGGAAACTTTCTTCCCTGAAGGAGTTGTCAAACCCTGGCCCAGGCTACCCAGGACGCTGGTGGAGTCCGCATCCCTGGGGGCTATTTAAAAGTCATGTAGATGTGGTGCTGAGGTTGTGTTGTGGTGACCTGGCAGTGCTGTGTTAATGGTTGCACTTGATGATCTTGAAGGTCACTTCCAACAAGAACAACTCTATGACACCTGACCTTCCTGAGTCACTGATCAGGACAGCAATTTGCAGCATATGTGGTTCAGCAACTTTGATACTTTCAGTGAAGTTACTTTGTTACTTTTCAGTGAAGGGTTGGTTGCAAATCTGATGCTTAGTAACATGCCAGTGTTCAGATACATTCAGGTCATCCTGTGCTTCATGGATGGTATTCCAACAAGCAGGGCTGTCTAGCTGAGTCTTGGTCCATAGAGTTAAAACAGGGTGCTTAACTGATGGAGGAACGCCCTTCTGCTAGAGGAGTCTGAAATGAAATTCATTGGCTAGGGGATGCTCATACACTGTTCTCATGCCAGTTCCTGAATTACAGCATTTCAGTTTTGCATTCCTTGGCAGGAGTTGTGTACTTGATCGTAGTAGTTGACTTGAGTGGGAAGACATCTGTTTAGAGTGAAAGTTTACTATCCACCAGGGTACAAAGTGTATGGGAATGCTGAGGAAAAGCAAGAATCCAGGTGGCTGATTTGTCTGGAACACTGTCTATATCCTAGGCTATTGGGAAATAGCAGAGCTTCTCTTTCTTATTCAAGTTTGCATGGCCTCTTCTCTGGTCTGCTTTAAGGAAAACCATAATAGCTGCTTTCCATGGTAGTTATTAAGTGAAGTACTTGTAGAAACTGTGCACAGTGCTGAGGTTCAGGTACTTGGTTCAGCCCAGAAGCCCCAGAGAATGGACTTGTGGTAGCTCTGCCCTATCCTGGGTGTGCATGTGGCCTAAAATAACACCTGGGAGAGAAGAGCTCATTTCCCATTGAAAGGAATGGAGAGGCAGGACTGGCTTTTCTCTCCAAAGTTTCACGTGTAGCACACGCAGCCAAGCTAACAACAGGCTTTTGTGTGGATGTGGCAATACGGGGAGAACTTTACATGGATGTTGTTCAAGCGTAACTGATTGGATGAAGAGTAATGTTCCTCTAGAAAATGACAGTGTTTAACTTGTCTCATTTCCCTCATTTTTGCTTGCTTGATCAAAAAGATACATGCATTTTTACTCAAGCAGGTGTTGGACTACTGAGCTATAACTAGGGTTTCAAAGTTTGTTTCCCCCCACCTAAAATTTTTGACCTTAAGGTTGGAGTGCTGAAATAAACTGTATCCTCGGGTAACTGTCAGAGATCTCCATGGGCCGTTACAAACCAGGATACACTCTGATAATGTATGACAACATAACTGGGACCAAATAGCAGCTTGTGGAATGCTTTTGAGTGTCATCTCTCTCCCAATTTTTTACAGGAAAATCATCAGCGTGTTTCTATCTTCTTTGATTATGCAAAACGTGGTAAAAACACTGCATGGTCCTATTTTCTGCCAATGTTGAATCGACAAGATCTTTTCACTGTGCATATGGTAAGTTTTAAATGAACCTCTCTTGGAAGATGGTATAGAGAAATGCTGGTTTTATTTTTCTTTAGGAGATTTTAGAGTTTGAAGCTAAACTACTGCCTGGACTGGAAAGTTTTCTTCTTGCAGCCTAGATGAGTCATTCTTAATATAAGCTTCACTTGACCACATTGTAGAAAGAAAAGTTACATTGTTTTTTTCTGGAAGATTAGAGAAGGTTTTAAAGGCTCAGAAAAGCAAGAATTTTAGAATTAATGAAGCACAGTAAGGTATAACTAGAAAAATAACTTCTGTCAAAACTGCCACTCAATGCTCCTCATGCTGTACAAATATTAGAATCTGAGTTCTCAACCTGTGAAAAAGAAATATCTTTACCCTGATGTACCTTATTCTCTCATATGCCCAATTTACTACAGTGCTGTGTGAAATCTGGTAACCATAACAGGGAAGAAGTGATATCTGTTGTAGTGGGTTGACCCTAGGTGACAAGAAAGCTCCCCTCAGTTGCTTGTATAGTCCCCTGCAATGGGACTGGGGAGAGAACTGAGGAGGGCAGAAGTGAGAAAACATATGGGTCAAGATAAAGGCAATTTAATAAGCAAAGAGGGGAAAAAGGGGGAGGGGGGCTGGAACTCAAAACAAATCTAAGAAAAATTATACAAGAGCAATAACACAGACTGATGCCCAGCCAGGGATCTCTTTGTTCAGCTGTCCTGGGTGTCCCCTCCCAGCCTCTTGGCCCCCTTCTAGCCTACTCACTGGGAGTATAGAGTGAGAAACAGGGAATTCCTTGATGCTGTGCAAGCACTGCTCAGCAACAGCTAAAACATTGGTATGTTATCAACACTATTTTGGTCACCAGTCCAAACCACAGCATCATATGGGCTGCTATGAAGAAAATTGTGTCCCAGCCAAACCCAGTACAACCATGTGAGTTATGACCTGTGTTCTCTACAGTTATCTACTGTGATGGGAGCCACTGGGTGCTGTTACTATATATGGAGTAACTTTTACATACATTTTAAGTTTACAGTCTTATGCCTTTTAGTATTCTTTGTGCATATGTTTTTTTCAAAGCACATGAATGTTTTCAAAACCAAGTTTTAGTATTGACTTTTTTCTTTTGGTTCCATTTTTTTTCTTTCTTGCTGTGCACATTGGAAGACTTTTGATGCCATGTCATTGTATCTGCATAAAAGTCCTCTGTGTCTAGACCCAAATTCTGCTCAGCATGAATGGTCTCTCATTCAGGGGCCAGGTGGTGGTTTTAATGTGGGAGCACAGTAAGCTAGAGATCTAGTAGCTCATGTTTTAAAGGGGGGGGATTTTATAGGGGTGCTTGGCCACATTCAGAAGTGGGTTTGATGCACTTCAGTGTAGAGATCATTGTTCCAGATTCTTCTTCATAATCCTTCTAGCTATCTAAAAACTCTGGCTGCAGAGTGAGCACATTTAGTGGGTGCTTGCGGGGTTTTTAATGTAAATGGAAAACTTCATGTGTGTTAAGGCATAGAGTGTGGCCTGGACAGGGTGATCCTCTTCTGTTCCCCACCCTGCTACAGGTGCCCTGTGAGACCTTTGTCCTTCTATTTATCTTCTTTCTCCATCTGTAACAAGATCATGTAACACAAAGATCATAAAAAATACAGATATCTCTTAATTTCCATGAAATTTTGAGATCATGAGATATAAGCCATCATAAAGGCATGGGCATGGATGTAGACTTCCTTTTCCAAACTTTTTTGATACTTCCAAGTGATCCTGGAGTTCAGCGTTATTTTCTGTATCCATATTTTTTTATTTTAATCCTCAGTGTAACATGGACTGCTAGTACTACAAATTGTTCTGAAACAGGTATGGCTTGTTTTAAATTGTGGTTGTACTGGCTAATGCTCAGTGAGTGGTCAAAGCCAGGCAGCTCAGAAAGCCTCTCTTGTGTTGTTACTTTTCTGTTCTCAGAACATCTGTTTAAAAGGTGATTTAAACTCTTTGACCATGGAAGGTGGCTTGTTTCTTTTTTAATCATAATATCGATTAAATTAACCACATAAATCAGTGGTTGTGGTGCAGTAGAGCCGGAGGGTGCCTGGAATCCTCTCTTCCCTCCACCATGGAGCTGTATTACAGGCAAATGAACCCCTTCTTCAGTGGTTTCTTGTTTAGAAACCACTAATTCTGCAAATAAGCTGCAGGCTGCAATGCAGAGTACTCCAAACATAATTTGGAAAGGTTGGCATAGAAATATACTCTTGTTATATGTGTTCTTGTGCCACAGGCATCATGAACAATTCTTAACCTGACTACACTTTTACTCCTCAGCTTCATTCTTAAATCCTACGTTTTCTTTTGGTTTTCTGCTCTCTTTCTGGGCTTGAACCTTCTCCCTTGTTGAAGACTACTTACTTCAGTTTAAGTACAGAAAACTTTAATACATGGCAATCATTTGTGATAATGTATGTTGTTGCTTAAAGTGTAGTTGTCATGCCATCAAGTGCCTTCCTGTTGATGGATCTCTGACTGTAATGTTGTCCCACAGCAGTAGCCCACTGACAACTCCCCTCATCCCCTTCCAAATTCTTTGTTGGTGCCTTGTGAACTTGTCCTGGTTTGGGGTAAAGTAGTTCAATTATTTTAACTTTTTAGCTAAAGCTCTTCTAATGAACTGCTCTGTCTGAAGTTAGCAGTGTTTTTATAAACTGACTGGTTTTAGCAGTGATAAGACTTCTCGTTTAGAGTTACTGCCGGGGGTTGGTGTGCAGACCAAGGCCACTGCTGAGCTTGGATCCCACACAGAGGGGGCAGAGAGTACCCCACACCTGTGGGGAGGAGTGGGCAGGAGAACTGACCCCAAGATTCTATTTTATTATCATTATTACTATTGTTATTATTAGTGGTATTATTAAAGCTGTTTTCTTTTCTAATCAATAAGTCTTCCTCTCCCTAATTCCATTTCTCTTTGCCTTTCGGGGGTAGGGGTTAATAGAGAGCATCTGTTACAGTCCTGGGGGTGGCCCTGACCCCAAACCACAGCAGTACTTTATCAGCTTACAGGTACTTGATAACATGTGAAAATATACAGGGTATGGGCAAGTAGAAGCAGCAGAAGGCTGAAGAAACAAAATTAGTAGGCATGAAGAGACTCATACGTAGAAAATGGGTTGATTCCTGTAAGGGGTCGTCTTTTACAGAAACTTGGTTTCCAGAGCTTATAGAACCTCGCAGCAAGTTCAGGATTCAGTGAATTTGAGAAATCAGTTTATTACATTCTCTTTCAGGCAGCAAGAATTATTGCCAAACTGGCTGCTTGGGGGAGAGAACTCATGGAAGGCAGTGACTTGAATTACTATTTCAACTGGATTAAAACTCAGCTCAGTTCACAGGTAAAAGCTACTGCTGTTTCAGTGTTACAGGGACTTCAGAAACTTTTTTCAAGCATATGGATTTATAGATATGCAAACATGAGGTGTATTTTGGTTTTTTTTGAAACGAAATTTTACTTCATTTTCAAAGCTAAGTATCCTTTATTTGAATACATAGTTTTTAACTTGAGGACTACAGTAGAAAATATAAAATATTAAAATGTAAAATAAAAAATAAGGCTTTTTGCGTTTTCTGTTGGTTAACATTGATTTTTCTTCTGGATACTGAGAAACAGTGATGAGGGATTTTTGTTTCCCTATATTGTTTTGTTTCTCAGTGCTCTTTACTGGGAATAAAAATCACGTTGAGGCAGGAAGTGAATATTGAGATTATTTTCCAGTTTACTGTAGTGCAAAGCCTTTAAGTCCTGTTTCTTGAAACTAAATCTTGACTTATTTGAACAGTACTTTTATGGCATTAACTCAGTATGAACTGCTTATTGCTGGTTGGTTCTTCAAAGATCAATTGTTCTCCTCTGTATTAATTTTTGGAGATTTTCCCATTCAATCCTTATCAAATCCCAGTGATTTGTCATTCTCCAAGGTAATGTTGTAGCACAAGTGGATTCTGAAGTGCAGAGAAAGATTCAGTAGGTTTAGTAATGGCATATTTTTCAGTTTTACATCCAAACTAGCTTTAATAAAAGGAATTGTTTGTTTGGTTGTTTTTTTTTGTGGGTTCCCCTCTGCCCAGCTCTGGAAGAAGAATCTTGAAGTTGTAATTTATTTCAGAAGGTTTTAAGAGAACAGTTCTCAGACTTTTAAGATGAAGATGGAAATGTCTTGAGTAAATCCACGCTTAAGAAAAACCCAAGCCAATCAACCAAAACCAAAAAACACAAACCCTTACATCTTGACATACCAGGATCAGCTCCAAGGATATTCTGGACATGATGGAATGTGCGTGAAATAAATACAATCTGCCATCATGATATACTATAAATATAGAAATAGAATATAAATATAGAAAAATTATCATAGAGATTCTTCATCTTTTTATGGCTAGAGAAGTTGGAGGATTGGAAGAAACTTGGCAACAACTGTTCCATAAGGGTGAAGGACAGCTCTGATACAAAATGTTGGTTTTTTTGCTAGAAACTACGTGGCACAGGTGGTTCTGTGGAAGCAGGAGCAGTCTCCACAAGTGATGTGAGTATATCTTTGAAATCTGACAATTTGCTGTTCAGAGCAGGTGATATCCACTCCTTGGATTAAGGTGCAGGGCTGTTTTGGTGTCAGTAGCAGAAAGTGTTTGGTCTCAGAACTGTACAATGACAGAGTGCCAGGGGATGGCGCCAAGAAACAAAAGTACTTTTAAAACACTGATTCACAGAAAATGCTTGCAGTGGAAGTATGTATTTTACAAGTTGGTTTTGGTTTTTAGAACTGTAGATGTATCTAGCATTCTTCGTTAAAACATGAAAAAATTCTGTGCCATTAGTTTGAATAATACAGTTTAGCACTCAACTGTCAGACTTGTAGGGGAAGCCTCTGAGATTAGGACACTTTTGGCTCTACTAATGTGCAGAACTTAGGCCATGTCAGATGTTAAAGCTAACATAAACCCTCCACCTCTGTAGCATGAAGTTACAAGAGTGCTTTCAAAGCTGTAAGCTTTTCATATTTGAATAGCTTGAATTACAGGGAAACTGGATTGTCCTTTTCACACCAGTATTTATTTATATCCAATTTCATTAAGATAATTGCTGTTGAATTTGGAAATGAACTGTGACAGTATAGCAAACAAAAATGACCATCATAACTGGATTTCCTGTTTTGCTGTGTCACAACGAGGTGGTTTTTCATAACTTTTGAATGTGGAATAGAATTCAGTTTGCTCTTTCATGCCTTTTGCAACCTGAAAGAGTTTCTTTTTTCAGAAGGCTAAATATGAATCTGAGATTATTTTTTCTTCTAAATGCAGTCATCACTTTAAGGTGCTGCTTTCCTGTAGAGAAAAGCCTCTTAAATTAGAACCTGACTGGAGTTTGAAATCGGAAAGATAGGGGTTAAAATTATGGCCTGAGCATAGAAGTTGAAGTATTCCACTGTTGATTCGATTTCATGTGCATTTCTGTGTGCCATACTGTTAGGTTTTGTTAGGCTGAAAGCCCTTGAAAAAGTAAATAGGCTTGCAGCACCCAACACCACTCCTTAAGCATCTATGAGATCTTCTAACTTTATTAGAAATATGCATTCATTGTCCTGTAGCACTGCATGGATTTACTGTACCACTGTAGGGTCCCAAAGCAGCATAGATAAATTCTAGGATAATTAAGTTGGGTAAGTGTTGCCTTGCCTTCAGTAATGTTCTGATTTCCTATCTAGCTTGTGCAGCATTTCCAAGCAGGCCCTGTCTAATTTATGTCAGAGTAAATTAGACATGCCGTTGTAGCATTTTACACAGGAAATGAGGGCTGGGATTTATTCTGAAATTTCGATTATGGTGGTGTGGGAAGAGAATGCTTTTATGGCAGACTCTTTAAAAAGAAACGCCAAATTCAGGAGTGCACAGGTTGATGATGCAGATAAATGAGGGCATTATTTGAGGCGGGAGGGTTGTGTGTGTGTAGCTGTTTTATTTGCATGGTGTGTGTGTGTGATTATCTGCCCTGGGAAATTAATGTTCCATGAGATGATTTGGATGTAGATGTTCAGGCTTAGGTTTCACATAAAGGTCTTAACCTCTGATGAGAGACACAGAATTAATTCATCTTTATTTTAAATTTTGTTAATTTTCTCTCATTTCATACGGGTTTGCCGAACTTCTTTCCTCCATTCACTGTTTTGAAGGTTTTGTATTATGTGAGTGATCTAACATAAGACTTTCAAGACAGAAAACAAAAAGGCTTATAGGAAAAAAATAACCCCGCGACATTTTATCAGCATCATATCTGAATATTAGTGAAGATAATGCCAGAGGTTCAGCTAAAGAGAAGGGGATAAAAAAGCCACTTGTCTTGTACCTTAGGTTCTTTCTGTTTCTGTAGTGGGAAGAAAAATGTATTAATCCAACTCCATCTTTGAACTGCAGCCCATCTTCTAAGCAGTAACACATAAAATACATGCTTTTGGGGATGAAAAGCTGTTTAATGATTCTGTTTGTGTTTCTATAAGACTCTGAATGAAAACAGAATTTGGTGGTGTGTCAAAGTTTTCCTGATGGGAAAACTTTAGTCTTTTTATTCTATTCTTAGCACGGTATGCTGTGCTAAGCTTTTAGTGAAAAGAGGAAAAAAAACAGAATGCAAAGCTAAACTTTGAGGATGAATTTGTATACTCATTTTTGTAATGGTATTTTTTTTTTTTTGCATAAGCATACATGTCATTATGATGGGCATGGTACTTACTGCATAGGAAAATAAACAATTGTGATGGCAGCACTGCTGTTTCAAGTTGGAGAACGGGAGTGGGAAGAACCTGAGTCCAAGAATACTTTTTATACCATGACCTCTAGCAAACTTCTTCAAACTTGGTAACCAGTTTGCTGATTTATTTCCTAAAGTTTGCTCGATAGAGTAATAGTTGACTCTGTGGATGAAAGGACTCTGGCAGTGTAACCAAACTGAAGACAGCCTTCACTCATAGATGCTGAAAGAAGGCATGTTCAAATGGGCTATATAAATCTGTTGTGACACCATTTTACATTACCACATGCATAAGACTTCTTTCCTCTTCAAAACCATTTCTGTTTTGCTTCTCACCTTTTCTTGTGACTTTTTTTTTAATCAGAAACTGTAGTTTCATAAGGGTGAGCCTGTTTAACTCAGAAGTGTTGCTGAAGAAATGTGTGTTGAAGCATGCCAGTAAAGCCTAGTTTGGAAGACAGAACTTCATCACCTATCTACCTAACCCTTCTTGTAAGAAGTGATGTGTTCTTTTCACCCAGAGTTCGCAGTATGTGCAGTGTGTTGCTGGATGCCTGCAGCTGATGCTCAGGGTCAATGAATATCGCTTTGCGTGGGTAGAAGCAGATGGAGTAAATTGGTGAGCATTTATTTCAATTCATATGGATCTACTTACACACTCTCCAGTGACCTCTTGTGGAATAGAACTCTCTTGCAAAAGACAGCTGCTTTGAGTACAAAACCTATTTGTTTTCAAACATAAACACAGTTAAACAAATTGAATTTGCAGATATAGGTGCCAATGTTGAGGCTTTAATGCTACTTTACTCTTCATGAGGAACTGCTTAAATATCTGAAGGGGAATGCAATCATTTGTCTTTAGCTGAAGATGCTCTCTTTTTAATTTAAGAGAACAAGGACTAACAAAATGAGTTTCTGCTAATCTTGTGTTTTGTTTTGGAGTTGTTCAGTCTGAAAACATTAGTGAAAGGAGAAATGTATTCTAGAGCTAAGTTCAGGGGTTTTATTTTCCATATGTGGCTTCAAGTAGGTGATTCTTTTATCCAGATTCTCCTGATAAAAAGTTCTGCACGAGACTAGGGTGTTGTCACTCATCTTCTTTAAAAAAATTGCTATCTAGAAATGACTTCCCGCCATGTGTGCCTCTGCTGGGGATGGTGGCTGTACGGTTTGCACTTTAAGGAAAAATAGTCTTGTACTCTGAAATGGAGAAAAGTCAAAGTTGCCTGTGAACTTATAGCTGAAAAGATACTTGCAAGTGTCAAGATGACAGTAGTGAAACAAACTTTTTCACCAAGGAGACTGTTTAATACACTATTAAAACATTACAGTAAGCTTGCATTTCAGTAAGTTTGAATTTATTTTACTTTTGATATCAATGATCTTGAAAGTAGCTTGTTACAGTTGTGTGAGTGGTGGTTTGTTTTTTTTTTTTTTTTTTAAACTTGGTTTGGTTATTTGAATGGACTTGTAAATAGCTTACTTCAGTCAACAAAGCTTCTGCAGGATTTCTTCTTGGAGATCTTATTATTTCTTCAGTGATGCTTTGTACATCTGTGATGTGTTACAATCCAGTTTTTGAGGACTTGCTTGTTAAATAACTACTTCAGCTTATTGTGGGCACTCCTGTGGAGAGGGATGATTAAGGAAACAAGTTGCATTTTTATACATCTATTTACTACTTCTCTTTCTTATCTCTGAAGGAGTAGCTCTGTGTTTCTCTCTTTCTCCTGGAATGACAAATCAGGCTCTAAACATGCCACTAAAAAAGAGTCTAGGTGAACCTGAAGATGGATACAACACCTCAGCAACTGACATGGGGAAAAGCTGCTTTATAGCTGTAAGGCTAAGGAGGAAATAACTTTATTTTTAAAATGTCTTCCTGAATAAGCTGCTTGTACAGTGATAAGTACTTGTGTAGGATACTATGAAGAGTGTATTGCATGCTCATCCTCAGCAGCTCTTTCCACTAAGTTCCTGTAAACCATTTATTGTAATGTTTGAGGGTGGAGCAGTACAGACTATACAGTCGTTATTTTAAAATTAAATCTATACTATGTTAATTTTTCAGTATCATGGGGGTCTTGAGCAACAAATGTGGCTTCCAGCTCCAGTATCAGATGATTTTCTGTGTGTGGCTACTGGCATTTAGCCCTCAAATGTGTGAATATCTCCGTCGATATAATATTGTGCCAGTGCTGTCGGATATTCTTCAGGAATCTGTCAAAGAGAAAGTAACGAGAATCATCCTGGCAGCGTTTCGGGTAAGTGTCTGTTGACTGCAATTGCACTGAGCTTCTCCCTCTACTGAGGAGATCTCGGATGTCGCTGAGGCACAACTGCTTCTGCTAGACCGTATCAGTGTCCTGGATTGAAAAGAGTAATTCTCTCTTTTTCTGAAAGCTGGATTTTGCTACAGGTATTAGACATGCTGTTACAGATGTCTGCTATTCAGTGTCTTCTTATAATAAGGTTAACTAAAAACCTCTATATTAACATGAGCACTAGTGTTTTCCCTCCTCTAGCTTTTTTCTTCTGGTACTAGTGTGAGACAATGGAGGTACTAATACCTGATAAATATTGCTTTATGAAGCTTTAATTAAAAAATAGTATTTTAAATATAGATGTTTGTGCAACTGAGTGACTCCGAAATTATTTTTATCTGCTAGTCCAAAAATGTTTTCTTGGTGGTTCTGTCAAGATGAATGAGGATGTTTATGTAAATTTTATTAGTTGACTTACTATATCCATGTTACCTGGAAATCTCTTGGTCCCATTTAAGATAATTTGGAAGAACTAAGCACAGAGGCTTGATGTTTTCATTGTGAGAGCACCAGTTTGTGTTCATGGGTGCTAACTCTGCATGTAGTTTTATGTGCATACTTCTCAAGTGTCCTCTGTGTCATGCAGGAGAGCTATAACAATTTGCAATCTTGTGTTAAAACAGGACTTATATTCCAAGTAGGGATCATAAAAACTTGTTTTCCTGGGTACTGATCGTTCCAGTAATAGGTGTGGCAAGTAACTTAGTCAGGAGAGGGGAATTGTTGCTTACTGACAGGCAATAACAAGCTGTCTGAAAGCACTTATTCTGTGACCTTAAATGGTCTCTCTGGCCAAACACATCTGGTACTTTGAAAAATTTCTGGGTAAGGTATAGCACAAGAAGATGCTGTTCTTCTGAAGGAGATCAGTGGCATGAGGTATTTAGTAGGGACTATGCTTATTATGTAGACCTCTGTAAGCATTCTAGTGTTCTTTAGAATCTTTATGTTAGGACTAAGCAGGAGTGTCCAGCAAGACAGGTTAAAAAAAGAAAAAAGAAAAACAAACAAAAACAAAAAAGCAAACCAACCAACCAACCAAAAAAAAACACACAAAAAAAACCCCAAAAACCCTGGGGGACTCAGCAATGTGTATTTAAGTATATAACTTCCTTCATTTCTCAGGTCACAAAACACAGGAGAATTAATTGCTAATTCTTAGATTTACTATGTTTTGCAAGAGGAGACAAAAATGAAGCCAAGTACTTTTAATAAATAAAGGCTAAGAAAGAATAAGAAGATAGTTCTGTTACAGGCTTCAGGGAAATTAACTTAGCTGTTTTCTTTCTCCAACATTAAAGACTGGCGTTGGCATGAAAATGAGGTTATAAACTGGCAGCCAGGAAATAATAGATGATAAATTAGACATCAGAGCTGTGAATTTTGAAGCAAAATTAAAATGGGTAGCAGAGGCGAAACAGCATTTCTCCTATGTGAGAGGCCACAGTTCTTAGTTTATTCAAAACAAAAACAACAAATGGACAAATTGCATAGTTTTTCCCTGGGTCATGCCTGCTGCCTGTGCAGTACTGAAGGCGTGCCATTAGTCTCCACAATTTGCATGTGTCTTCTCAGCTATACAAGTTCTCCTAATTTGACCTGTTTTGTCTCTGGCAAGTTAAGTGCCTGAAGTTTGTAATGTAATTTCTTTTCTGTAAAGCAATAGGTATTAGGTACTTCTGTCAACTTGGAATCAATTACTTTCTCTGTTTACCTATTAATATGCTTTTTCCTCATTTTTTCATGCTTTTATGGTCTTTTATGTCCATTTCCTACCTGTAACTCATCTTGCACCTTAAGTTTTTTTAATCACTAAGTAATTTTACTAGCTTGTTCTATTCAGTCATGTGTTCCTGTCTGTAGTTTCCTGACATATCCTTTCAATTTCTCTATAAAAAGTTTGAATATCTCACTGTGGTATGAGATAGGTAATAATATTTGGAGTAGCTTTTAAATCTGCTTTTAATTCTCTTAACTAGGAGTTCTTTAGGAAATTTTTCTACCTGGTCTTTCAACTTGTTGAAAATTAAGATTAATTATTTGTTCTTTTGCTCTTGTTGGCACTTCTGATTAATTTATCATTTTTTACACTATGATTTAGCATAACTTTCTGCCAATTAGCTTTTATGTCTTACTGAAACTTTTTTTTTTCACAGTTGAGTTAATTATGTGGGGTCATTAGAAGAAGCAGTAGGGCTTGTTACAACTTGCATATTGAAAATTTTTATTTTCAGTGTTCTGCCTTACTAATACGATGTCTGATATCTTAGAAACCTTAAATGTACTTTTTTTTAACATGAATCTGAGTGATGCAGTCAAATTGTTTCCCCATGGTTTCACTGCTTGTTTCTGGCTGATGTTAAGGTTTATTTATATGAGCACATGTTCTGTTTGTTAAGGAGTTTCTTTTATATGGAGTTCATGCTTTTGGCTTTATCAAAAAGTACAGGTTGCTAGCTCTGATTGAACAACATAATTTTGAAGCTAATTAAATTGAGTAGAAATGTAATGAATAAACACCATTGGAACTTGACTGTTACAATTTGTGCTTGAAAATCCAGGTTTACCAACCAGCTTCTGAGTAAAAAAGTCTAGTTGGACTATTACTAGATTCAAAAGAAGCTTATCTAATCCAGATGGTAGCTCTTCAGTTGGAAAGATGACCGTAGGGTTTTTTGCTTGTTTGTTTTAAAGCTTTTTCCTATTTCTACACAGAAAGCTAAAATGATAATGCCAGATAAAAGTAGTTGTTCATGGCAGAGACTCTGGGATTTGGGATATAAGTTTGCCCTTTTTCTTTGAATATTCTTTGTAGTCAGCCCAATTTGATGTGGAAAGTGATCAAAGCAGGTGAGTTAATACTTTCTAGTTGAAGGTGGCATACTATCTAGGAGGAGAATGGTCTAAGTGACCTAAACTTGCATGCAGTGGTGGTTGTGTTTTTCAACACATGCAGCTGCATGGTTTCTACCTTGCAAGACAGAGCATTTTTTCTTTCTTCTAAATTACTCTTCATCTGCTGTGGTGACAGATATGAATACTCTTTCTCTGCAGTTAGGTCAGTCCTAGACAATTTAGGCTATTAAATGTAGGTGTAAAGCAGCCTAAAGTTGCCTAAAGTGTGGTAGGCTAATACTTTGGAGAGATTAGTTTGAGAACCAATTAGTTCTGTTGTTTTCTGATCTAAAAATTTGCACTAAGAATGTTTTAAGCTTACCATTTTGTTTCACAGTAGTCTGTTCTTAAAACAAACAAAATAAATACGTTTTTACTTTCCTAGAATTTGTTAGAGAAATCTACTGAGAGAGAAACTCGCCAAGAATATGCTCTTGCCATGATTCAGTGTAAAGTTTTAAAGCAGCTAGAGAATTTGGATCAGCAGAAATATGATGATGAAGACATAAGTGAAGATATCAAATTTCTGCTGGACAAGCTTGGTGAGAGCGTGCAGGACCTTAGGTATGCTTTGCAGCGTGAACATTAAAAAAGAAAAATGGAATTAGACAAGTACTGGTAAAACTTTTTCAGGCTAAATAACGTACAGTATTGTGATACATAAATGTTAGTTGGTAAGGAAGAGTGCACAGAGATGCTGATTGTATATAAAAGTTTCCTATTCTAAGTGAGCATTTCCAGGCTGAATAGAAAATAAATCTCCATTTTGGATATGTAATCTTTGTGACTGATAAATTAAGGGACTTCAGAGGCAGTTCTGGTTAAGCAGAAGACTGTGATTAGAATAATTTGCTCTCTGGATTACCTTAAGGTTTTGCTAGTGTTTATCTAGTTCTTGCTTTTGTGCATAAATTGAACTGCATATTGTAATTTGTGTCAAAGGTTTAACTGGATGAAAGTCAAGGGGGTCCTTGGTTGGGGAAGTTAAAACTGAGAAAACGGGCAAAACAGCCAATTAAATTCCAAGGTACTGTGGTTGTGTGGCTATTTTTCTAACCTTTTTTTCAGGAATTGTTTTTTGAGGTGGATGGAGGGGCATGTTAGAAAACAAATTTTTCTTTTGCTTTTCATGCCTGCCTTTATTTTTGAAGTGTTGAACTCTTAGACATGGAACAGTTCTCATGCCCTGGAGAGCTGACTTCCAAATGTGTCATAGCAAGTTGTGCCCCAGCTTTGTCTCGTTAAGGACAGGCTTAGGTATGAAATTCAAACTCTATTCGTGGGAGCTTAGCCAGTATTTCATGTAGATCTTTTGTGTTGCAGCTCCTTTGATGAGTACAGTTCTGAGCTTAAGTCAGGAAGACTGGAGTGGAGTCCTGTACACAAGTCTGAGAAGTTCTGGCGGGAAAATGCTGTAAGACTGAATGAGAAGAATTATGAACTACTCAAGTGAGTTCTCAAGTCTTGAATCACATAATGCTTTAATATTTTCTGTGTTTAATTGAACCTACATCTAATACAGGTTTTACATTTCAACATAAAGTAATGTCTAGAATGAAAGAAAGTCAGAACATGTTATTTTTAGAATGTGTAGTCCTTACTTGTATATGGCTTGTTTTGTTCAAAAGCAGAATTGTTTATTTGCTTTTATTGGACAAAATGTATTGATGATGATGATAGAGGGAATATCTCTAGCTTAATTTACATGTAGATTTGTGCTGTTGACTCTTTTTATGCTTCCACTTGAGGAACAACTATACTAATTGATGTAATAAAAAATGTTTCTACTGTACCTTAGTCTTTTGTGTTGTGTGTTGATCTGAGTAATGAACTCCTGCCTTGAATACTTGGCGGTTGAGAATTGTGGTACTGTTCCATGGAAAATCTGATTAGCTTCTTTATGTTGCAGTCTCTCTATTTTGTCTTGGGACTGTGTTTGGTGTACATAGATTGTTGGATGAAATGAAGCTGAAGCTCATCCTTCCTTTTCGAATCAAGGACTTACTTGCTGGCTTTTGAAAGCATGTCCTCAAAATATGTCTCTGTCTGAAGTAGCTTGTAGGAGCTCTTAGTTGTTTAACTGCATTGTCATTAACTGATGATGTGTGCTATTTTTCCTCTTCAATAAATGCTAGACCTTGCAGAAATCAGGAGGTCAGGTGGAGCATGTGAGATGCTAGAAGTTCTGGCAAGATCAAGCTGATCCTGAGCTTTATGTGCATTTCATTCTGCTCTGAAACCTAGCCAAAACATGTCTGATAAATTCCTCTGAGGGCATATTGCTGAACATGTAGAATTTATAGACTTAAAAATTTTAGATGCTGCTGAACATAACATGAAGGTGATGTTGAGGCTTAGAGTTTGCTGTAGCAGTTGCAGTGTTTTGCTGTATTCATCTTTCCTGGTTCTGGGACAGCTAGGTAAATTTATTGTGATTGTTCTGCCACAAAGACAGTGATCTTAAAAAAAAAAAATAAAAAAATAAAAAATTCCTCTCTAAAAATCAAAAAACCTACAAAAACCCAACATACACCTCCCCTCAATGTGGTGGGGGAGGTTCTTGCACCTCAGAACTTACTTCATCTTGCAAGACATTTGACAGACAATCCTTTCGTAGCTTCAAGCCACTTCATTTTATTTTCCATTATCTCCTAACATGCTTCTTTTTACTACTTAACATACTTAAGTTTACTGTTAAAACTTACTTTTTCATGCCTTCCATCATTACTGACTTCTTAAGCAAGAGATGCTGGCTGTGTATTTTGTTAAACATTACTGTGTAGATGTTCAGTGTCTTCTGATTGGTGTTACGATTCAAGTTTCTTTTCCTAGTTTTTGTCCAAATTAGGAGTTCTTTTAAAATGAAACGTGCTTCATCTGTCATTTCCTGGCCTCTAGAGAGGCAGTGGCTGTTGTAATTTAATTTTACCAGAATGTTCTTTTTTCATTCCAGTTGAATTTTTAACCTACCTATTTATAGTTGCAGCTAACTGTCTATAATTAGATAACATTTGTCATCTCGCTAAGAGTAGATAAATCAAATATTTCAGCGATCAGTATGTTTAACCTTTCAAACTTATTAGTGCCTATCCTTCATATTTGTGTCATTCCTCCCCCCCATTACTGTCTAGAGAACAGTATTACTGGTAGCTGTTTTCCACTAAAACTGATTAAACTACTTAATAAAAAGATAAAGACAATATTAATTGTTGAGAAACTGTTCTCCAAGTCTTACAGCTCTGTATTTCTGTTCATGCTAACAAAATAACTTATTTATGAAATTGGAGTCAATTACAAGGTATAGCTTTCATTATCTCAGTCTTTGAGTTATGACAGCTGCTTTTTAGGACAGAACTGGTATCTAGGACACAATTGACTGAACAAGTGCTGTTTTTGAGGTGAAGCTGGTGGTTTTGAATTGAGAGAAGTTCATGGTTGCACAGACCAAAGAACTCAGTGTGTTTCTTCATTTTCAACTGCTAGGATGCCTTTTAATCTTTAAATGACTCTGTGTAACAGTCTTCTGCGTAAAATTCTGCCCTTTTTGTCCTTCTTTCCTGCATTGAGCAAGGCTACTATTGTAAGGTGAGGGGTGGAATAGAGCTGGGGAAAGGCTGATAGAGAGCAGGCTTGTCATACCCCCCC
>NW_008608963.1:32837-33927 GCF_000691845.1 Merops nubicus
CCCCCACCCCCTCGTGGTGTTTCACGAGCCATGTGACCTCCTGGCTTTCTAAATCCATCGTGCAGGATCCTGAGTGCAGGAGTGGGGACCAGCATGCAAGCATGCCTGGGATCTCTTGTGTGACAGAAGCAGCAGCATCTGTTGGCCTTGTGTGTGCTTTGTGTTTGTGTCCCACCCCTGTCCCAGACTATAAATATTTGTATATTGAGTTAATACAATTTAACTTGAACTCAGAACTGTTGGTCTTGAGGCCAACATATAAAAAAAGGACATGTTTTGTAAACTGTAGTTATAGGTATTTGTAGATGCTGCTCAATAAACTCTCTAGTGAATGCTTTTAATAATTCTGTTAATCAGAGCAAGATCTCCATTGTTTTAAGTGCAACTGCACATTTGGAAAGAAGTTCTGTTCTAGCTTTGCTGTTTGGATGACTTGTAAAGCATTCTGATGGTTACAGACTTTTTTGTTTTTTTACATTACTGATACAATAACAAAAACCCAAACCAAACAAAAACCCTGGGACTTGATTGTTTCAAATCTTTTCCTAGAATCCTGACAAAACTTCTGGAGGTTTCTGATGACCCACAAGTGCTGGCTGTAGCTGCTCATGATGTGGGAGAATATGTACGACACTATCCCCGTGGGAAACGGTAAGAAAAATGCCAATATGCTGTTACTCGAGAGACTAGCTACAGTATCTACTCTGCCTGTGGCATTTTTGCTTATTTATATTAAAATATGCTACATAAAGATTGCAGATTATGCTTATTTCCTCACTGAGGAAGTAACAATTCCAAGTGCAGGGTCCTGCACCCGGAGAGGGGCAACCAACATTACCAATACAGGCTGGGAGAAGACACGTTAGAAAGCAGCCCATTGGAAAAAGACTCGGGAGTACTAGTAAATGAGAAGCTGGAGATGAGCCACCAATGTGCAGCAGCAGCCCAGAAGGCCAATCAAATCCTAGGCTGCATCAAAAGAAGCGTGGCCAGCAGATGGAGAGAGGTGATCCTGCCCCTCTGCTCTGCCCCAGTGAGACCTCACCTGGGGTCCTGTGTCCAGCTCTGGAGCCCCAGCACAGGAAGAGCG
>NW_008608963.1:34023-52036 GCF_000691845.1 Merops nubicus
AGATAAGGCTCCAGGGAGACCCTACTGCAACCTTTCAGTACTTAAAGGGGGCCTATAAGAAAAGATGGGGACAATGATTTAGCAGGACCTGTTGCGACAGGACAAGGGATAATGGTTTCAAATTAAAAGAGTGTAGATTTAGACTAGATACAAGGAAGAAATTTTTTACAGTGAGAGTGGTGAAACACTGGGAACGTTGCCCAGAGAGGTGATAGATGCTCCATCCCTGGAAACGTTCAGGGCCAGGTTGCATGGGGCTCTGAGCAGACTGATCAGGTTAAAGATGTCTCTGCTCACTGCAGGGGGATTGGACTAGATGACCTTTCGAGGTCCCTTCCAGCCCAGACATCTCTTTAAGGTAAAGAGTCCACTGAAGCAGAAAGGGAACTTTACTTTTTGCAGGAGTCATCCAAAGAGACATGTGACTTAATTTTTTGAATCAAAGGAGCAGTCTGTTTCTGAATAGGGTTTAATGAAGAGGATGAGAATGGTCTTCTAAGCTTGTTGGGACTTTCACTAACACCTTTTGTGCTGTGTTGACTGTAGTGGAGTGAACATGAACAACAGACTGAGATGTCATACTAGAAAGACTTCATATATGCTAGGAAGATTTGTTCACTCTAGAAAAGACCCTTGTTGTCTTGTAAGCAACTTGAACTGAAGATATATTTACATTATTGAAGCAAATTAACTGTTTTCTAGGTCCACTAAGAAAGGTTGGAGGCGTTCAGTGTGTGCTGCTTGCACTGAGCAGTGCTGTATGTTTGCTAATTTGTTCCTGTATCTTCCAAAAGAGATTTATGACAAATGGTATTTGGAGGGGAGGGAAGATATCCTCCAGTAAGGTGGAAACATACTGCTGCCTGCAAGTGGCAAAGCTGAAGGACCAATACCAATAGCCTGCTGCTGCTTTGAGCTGCCCATTCCATGAAACAATTTTATTAAAGATAATGACAAATGCTTAAACAGCTCAGACACCTCTACCCAAATGTGGCATAAACCTTGGGCTAGCATAGCCTTGCAGCTGCTGGACCAAAGCTTTGAAGCTGGATGAGTGAATAAGGAGGATGTGTATCTCTGTAGTTGGGAAGATGTACTGCTGGTGGGACCACAGCTCTGCTCAGCTCCCAGGCTGTTAAACCTATTCTGAAGTGCATCAGCCCTCACAAGGGTTGGTCATCAGCAGATAAGAAGTATGTGAGATAATATTCTAACCCACATTCTTATATCACGTTCTAATTCTTCAGCTGCTTTCTACTTATGAATGTGGCTTATTTAACTTTTGCTCTGATGAGCAAACTGAACTGCCTCAAACTTTCTTTTAAAGAATTTTTCATAATCCAAGGTATTCTTACTAAGTATGACTTTGGCAATTTTAAGACTGAAATCTTAAAATACCCAAGGACTGTGTGTCAGTTCCCACGTAATAGTCCATTTCTCACCAAGATGTTTTTTGATAGTCGTTTACTGCTCCCACGCCTCGTTGGCATTTCACACTCTTGCATGACTCACTTTGAGAACCCATGCTATTCATTGGTTTAGAAGACTAAGAAAATTTCAATGTTTTAAATACTTTTGTTTCCTTTAAGTTTTTATGCTTAACTCTTAACTGGATTGTCCTTCAGCTTTTGATGGTGACAGAGGCAATTTAGAACCTAAAACTTTTTGAGTTTACCTGCTGCACACAGCAGAGACCTAGTTATACTTCTAGCTAACTTTTCCCTTACTAGAGAAAATGCTTGTTGAACTAAGTAGTGCATTTGTGCTTGGCTGTTCTCTAACATTGTCAGCTTAAATAATTTTTAACTTGCCTTTTTGCACATTGTGGACCAAGTTCTGAAGGCAATAGCACCGTGGGCTTCTAATGAGGCATTTTCTGACAACATAACAGCAGAAGTACAGTACAGCTTTGGCATTTCCTGCCACTGAAAATAAACCCAGGCTAAACATCAGCCTCCAATACAACTTCCATGTGGCCCAAGGATTACTGGGATTTGAGTGTAGGATTAACACTTTCAATCACTTGAATGCCATGAGCATGGGTGTTGTTTTGCATGTACACCTGGAACCATTCCTTTCTTTGGTGTATGGTTCAGAAACAGCTTAATTGCATTCCCCTTCTCACCTTGGTCTGATTTTAGGTATGTCATGTGGATTTTATATTAATATTCTGATATGACAGTCTAAACTGTTCTTATTTGTCTTTGTTTGTTACCTCGTTCTCCCTTTAAATGGGTCATGTTAAAATCTCTTCAGAATCCAGAAACTCAGAAACTTGTTTGAATTGCCCCTGTCTTGGCTTAGTGCACTGTTATTATGGGGAACAGCCCCTGCAGAAGAAGTGTACATACTGTAACTGGCCCACTGGGCTCTATTACTCCTGTAAAGCAAGGAGAAGTTGATGAGGAGGGAAACAGAGCTAGAAGAAGTGTTTTGAGCAGGTCTGGAACTTGAAGGAACAGGATTCACTGTGAACCTTCCTCAGCTGCTTACCTTTCAGTCTAAAACACATGGCAGGGAAGAAGTTTGTACTGGCAGGAAGCACCATGCAGGAACAGTAACATTGTTCTTTGACTCTGTATCTCAGCCATAATTTCAGTGATGTACTGTCATCTCAAATGCTCTATTACCTTTTGTGATTATAGGATTTTAACTTTTCATTTGGATTCTTTCATACTTCTAGCGTAAGGAAGCTTTTGAGTTGAATGTCATTTTCCCTGCTTTCAGTTCCTGACAATTCAGTGTTTAAGTCAATCTTATAATGAGGGAAAAAAAATCTTGTTTCATAGTCTGTGTGCAGTGGTTTTATATTTAACTTGTGGTTAAAACTGTGAGGCAGCCTAAGGCAGGCATAAAGATTTTATTTTAAAATCTGTTACATTACTAATAACTTAGATTCCAAGCGAGGCTATTCCAGTTTAAAACAATTGTAATTTTCTGAATGCATTTCTGTTGTGTGAAACATCCTTATATCACAGAATGATGGGGGTTGGAAAGGACCTCTGGAGATGATCTCATCCAGCCCTGCTGTGAAAGCAGCTTCACCCAGAGCAGGTTGCCCAGGATCCTGTCCAGTCGGGTTGGAATCTCTCCAGAGAAGGGAAACTCCACAGCCTCTCTGGGCAGCCTGCTCCAGGCTCCAGCACCCTCACAGGAAAGATTTTTTTCATGATGTTCAAGTGGAACCTCCTGTGTTCCAGGTTGTGCTCATTGTCACTTGTCCTGTTGCTGGGCACCATGGAAAAGTCTGACCCCATCCTCTTGACCGCCACCCTTTAGATATTCATCAGCATCAATCAGATCCCCTCTCAGTTTTCTCCTCTCCAGGCTACACAGGCCCAGGTCCCTCAGCCTTTCCTCATCTGAGAGATGTTCCAGTCCTCTCATCATCTTTGTAGCCTCTACTGGGCTCTCTCCAGTAATTTCTTGTCTCTCTTGAACTGGGGAGCCCAAAACTTGGACACAGCACTCCAGAGGTGGCTTTACTAGGACAGAGTAGAGGAGGAGGAGAACCTCGCTGAACCTGCTTTAATGGTTTAATATTGTTTTAATGTTGGGATATTAATTTGTTTAGTACTGTACAAAATTGTTAATATTGTTTTAATAATGTTTTAATATTGTTAGGAAATAATATTCCCTGTGGTCTCCAGGATGGTTTTGACTGAGTTATAAAACGAAATGGGGAATTCTTTTTTTCATTTCCATGCTATGGCTTTATACCTGTTCTGCAGTTTACATAAACGTGTTGTGTTGTGCAACAGTAATGCATTAATTTGGCCATGAAAAAAACAGTAATAGAAGGAAATGGCAAATGCAAGCTTAGAATGGCAGGATAGCATCAGGGTAAGAGTAATGCAAACAATGGCCTCCTTTCAAGATATTATATTCAACTATTTAGTGGCCTGTGAAACAACTGCTGGAAAAAAACGTACTACAAGTCAGAGGGTAATCAGATGATACATTCTTTGCAATTTCTTTCCAAGCTTTCTTTGTTATAGCAGTCCAAAATGCTGCATGTAGAGATTCACATGGAGGGAGATACTTTTTCAGGATTTAAGTATGTTGCCGTTCGTTTTTTTAAGAAGTGATCTGTACATGACATGTCATACAAAGCTTCATCAGGATTTTGGGTGGGGTTTGGTATAGCTATTAAAAAACTGTGGCTGACTACTTTGGTGAAGTTCGCAGTGAAAGGTGCAGCTCAAGTGCGTAGTTTTTGGGAAGTGGGAACTTAGCAGCCAGTTCTGCATCTTGTGTGAGAATAGCTGTGGCTCTTGCACAGTTTGAATGACAAAAAGCACTGAGGAGTACCAGAGGCTGGTTTAATAGGTGTTGGTGTAATTACAAGCATTTTTTTTTTCAGGTTAGGCAGTGCTGGACTGGATTTGGGCTTTATTCTTGCAAAAAAATGGAGAGACCTGATTATCGTCAGTTTATGGAGGGAAAGGCATTACCTCTTCCTAAATGATAGTTGGTAGTGCTGTACCCTGCAGCCCTCTCAAGCCAATACTGAGTTCTTTAGGAAGCTGGGTAAATAACCCTCTCTGATCAGGGCACCTTTCTTGATTCTTGAAATCAAAAAATTTCTGGAATGTAGTAGTACAAACACTTCCTCATGTGAATTAAATTCAGTAGGTAGTATGAGATGGGTGATTTTAACATGTCAAATAAGATGTGTATGTTAGGAATTAAGTGCTTCTCATAAAATAAATATTACATGATTTAAACTTAACCTCTTAATGCCTTGAACACAAAGTGGTTGGATAGGTTAGATACTCAAGCTGAAATAATGTCAAAAAAAACTTGTTCCCCTTCTCTTTTTCAGAGTGATCGAACAGCTTGGTGGGAAACAGCTGGTAATGAACCACATGCATCATGAAGACCAACAAGTTCGTTATAATGCATTACTGGCTGTGCAGAAGCTGATGGTTCACAACTGGTATGTGAAAATTATTTAACATTTTACTAACAGTAGGAAATACTGGGCAGGGGGAGAAGATCCAAGACTAGATTTCTTTAAGCAAGGAATAATGATTTTATGTGGCAAGACTGCAGAGAAATTATAGAGCAATATGATGCTGATGTGTGAGATCTCAATGACTTTCTGTGTATTTTGTTTGCAGTTGAATTGAGTAGCTTCACCAGACATGACTGAATATGACATGAGTAATTCATTCCAACAATATATTTTAACTTATTTGATGTGCTTAATATTCAATATGAGCTGTAATTCAGGCTTGCACTTGTTCAGGTACTTCATTGGGAGTTACTTTGCCAAGTGCAGAAGCATCTGACCATCTTTTTTTATTGTCCTTGCCCCCACTCTACACTGTTTTTTCTGTTGCCATTTTAAAGGGTTGCAAATACAACTGTTCTTGAGCTCCTGGAGTAACAGAAGTTCATGGACTGTTTAGTTAAATGAAGTTGAAAATCACTTACTGGTATCTCTTTCATCAGTTGCTGAGAATAGCATTTGAAATGAGTTTTTTCTTTCATTGTTTGTTGACTAATTCTCTTATAAACCTCCAAACCCCTGAAGTCCTGGTGTTTTCTGCCACAGAGCTTGCTGGTGGCTGGTGCTGCCTTTCCAGCAGAGCACAGGAGCTTTATACTGAAAACTTCAGTGTTCATGTAACAGCTTTGTGTAACTTGCCAAACTAATCCGGTATGCTAAGCATAAAGCATGGAGAGTAAAAAATACTAATTAGGAAGTCTTAATCTGATAATTAATAATGATTTCACCAAAGCTCATGTCTCTAATTTAGCACTGCCTTAGAGGAAGATAAAATCATAGAATCCTTTAGGTTGGAAGAGACCTTTAAGATCATCAAGTCCAACCATTAAGCCAGCACTACAAAGTCCTCTGCTAAAACAGAGCAGAATCTGTCAGGGTTGGAAGAGACCACAAGGGGCACCCAGTTCCAACCCCTCTGCCATGAGCAGGGACACCTCCCACTAGATCAGGCTGCCCAGAGCCTCCTCCAGCCTGGCCTTAAAGACCCCCAGGGATGGGGCGTCATCCACCTCCCTGGGCAACCCATTCCAGGGTCTCACCACT
This sequence comes from Merops nubicus, assembly GCF_000691845.1. Taxonomy (NCBI): domain Eukaryota; kingdom Metazoa; phylum Chordata; class Aves; order Coraciiformes; family Meropidae; genus Merops; species Merops nubicus. The sequence continues at coordinate 40,082 of NW_008608963.1, forward strand.
CTCATGGGGAAGAACATCTTCCTCACATCCAGCCTGAATCTGCCCACTTCCAGCTTTGCCCCATTCCCCCTAGTCCTGTTGTTACCCGATAGCCTAAAAAGTCCCTCCCCAGCTTTCTTGTAGGCCCTCCTAAGATACTGGAAGGCCACAATAAGGTCACCTCAGAGCCTTCTCTTCTCCAGACTGAACAGCCCCAACTCTCTGTCTGTCCTCATAGGAGAGCTGCTCCAGCCCTCGGATCATTCTGGTGGCCCTTTTCTGGACATGCTGTACATCTGTGTACATGCAACTGCACACCTGTGTACATTGGAACAGAGATGCTGAGATACAAACAACTAATTTAATTTTGAACTTAAGCAGCCTTTTATTTCTGAAAAACTTGATGCTTGGAAGGATCTATAATTTCTGTCAGTTTTCTCGCTTCTGATACAGGATGATCTTTTCAAAAGACTGAGTAGAGTGAAAGTGATAGGCGAACAAGTTTTATCAAGCACATTCTGATAGGTTCTTTAAGTCACCTACTTGCTGTAGAAGATAGGATAGCAAGGCTGACAGAAAGGTCCTGTCCCCTCACGCTGCAGTATATCTTCTGTAAAACAAAGCTACCTTACCCCATACTCCTTGGAAGAGAAAGGATTTTAAGTTTCATTCATTTTGTCCTGCTTTCTCCCTCATACTGTGGGAACTTTCTATAGCAGAGAAATATTTACACATTTTAATAACCTACCATAACAAATTTACAGTTAATATCCTCTACCTGCAAGAAGGACTTTGGCAAATAACATTGAATTTCAAAGTGTGTGGAAGTGGAAAATAAATGGGTGGTGATGTGCAACCTAATTTAGAGTCATTATTGTATATTACCCTGCTGGAAATTCTGGTGATGTTTCTTTTCTCACTATGCACTTTGGGTCTATTTGATATTTCTGAATATTATAAACCAGCTATAGCTAAATAGAGGTTACAACGTGGAAGGCTTAGTTACTGAATTTACCTTCTGTGGAGGACACACACCTTATTTCATGTATATTCTAATGTCTTGAAAATCTGGTAATAAAAATATAAAACTCTGGTCTTTCTCCAGCACAAACCTCACTGGTAATAAAAGTTCTCCTGGATCCCTAACCTGACTTTTTCTCATTTTCAGCTTAAGCATGCTACTTAAAAAACATTACATCTGGTCTTCTAGGCTTTTTGTTAATGGCATGAATATTTCTGTGTCTGTTTTTCACAGTTTGTGAACTTTTAGACTTGAGACCGAGAGATTGCTGCACAGCACAGTTTAAGTGCCTACTCACTCAGCTTTCCTTTGTCATAGGATGGATTACTCAGCACCTTCAAGGTTTTGCTTACCTTGCTCTTCAGAGCTGGGGGAACAATAAACATTTCCCCCTTGCTTTCTTGTGATTTGGAATTCCAGTTACTTCACTCAAAGCATTTTTTTTTCCTCCCTTTAATTGGTGTGAAACAGCTCTGCATTACTGTCTGTGACACATGCATGATGGTGGTAGTCAGGATCTTCCTAGCTGTGGAGACTAGCCCAGAGAAGGATTAGAAAATAAAAGTCCTGCTCTGCCAGGCTGGCAATTGGGGTGAGTGCTGCTCCTGGAGCAGCAGAGTGAGGAAAGCTGCTGGTATTTGAACTGAGGGAGGAGTGTCTGAGGACACCAAGGTGGTATTCTTAGGGGTTTTTAAGTCAGAGATTGTCAGGCACTCTTGTTAAATGATGAAGCTAGGTTGGCAAAAGGAGTAACTGCTGTCAGCTTTTCAGATGAGGCAAGTTCAGGAGAAATATTCCAGTGACGTTTATGGGTTAAATGATCATGTACTTGATGAAGCAGGAAACAAAGGTGTCTTTTTAGCATCACTTAATGTCTTTAAATAGTAATTTAACCTGTGTTTTAAACTGCTTTGAACTGACTGTTAGTTGCAGCACCCTGTGCTGATGGTAAAAACCTGCTGTTGTCAAATGGGGGCGTTAGCAAGGCAGTGATGGTGCAGTTTTTTGGTTTTTTGTTTTTTTTTTTTTTTTTTTTTGTTCCATTTGTGCTTTAACTGTTTATGAGAAACATCATCTCCTTATTCCTTGCCTTTGCTGGTGTTCAGAGACAATACCCAGGTTGAGCGTTTTAGTATAGTATTAGAAACTGGTTTTGGGCACCTAGTGCTGGTTAGGGCAACGTCTCTGATAATGCAGTTGTAAAGAATCATGAAGTTCTAAACTGGCAGCACTGACATATATCTCTTTAAAGAAAGCCAATATGTTAATCTCTCCAGGTGAAGCACGTGCCTTTCACGTGCTTCATGGCACATTTTACTGAACTTTGGGCATGATTCAAAGTACCTACAGCTAGAAGCCCAAGTTCCTGTTGTGAACAATGGAGAGAAGCAGGTTGTTTTTCGGGGCAGTACAGAGCAGCTTCAGTGCTTGAAGTTGAGCAGTGGGAATAATGTTCTGTCTTGAAGATCTGTGAACCTGTGGTCTCCGGGCTTCATTCTAAAAGAGTTAATTCCAACCCTTTATTACATCACTAAAATAAGAGCTAGAGCTAGGTGAATTCCAGATGTTCTACATGTAACGTGTGGTTTATGACCTTGCTGATCATCTAGAACTTGGTGCATTAGTTTTCACCACCTGATTGTGTCCTAGCTGGGTTAAGCCCAGAAAAATCAGAGAACACTCTCTGAGAGTAGTCTAGTGAGAGGTGGCTCTGCCCATGGCAGAGGGTTTGGAACTAGATGATCTTCAAGGTTGCTTCCAACCAAAACCGTTTTGTGATTCTAAGTTTGTGCACGACTCACATAGTAAGTGTAGCACATCACTCTTTCTTGCTCTGTCAGCAGCAATGCAGTTGGGTGACAGGGACCAGGGGTCAGAAAAAGAAGACAACTGTCACAATATCCAGACTAGCTGACATGTGCAGAGATAGATCATCTGTGATCTTTATTCGTACAAATGGGAAGTGAAATGCTAAAGTACCAGACTGTGTTGCTCCACCTTTGTGCTTGCACTGTAGCAATGAGCTGCTGTTAGGGAGGGATTGCATCTCTTGCCTCTTTGCTCAGGTGTGGTGCCTCAGCTCCCCAGGGTCCTTTCATCTGTGCAGACTCTGATCTAGAAATGTCCTTGAAGCAGGCAGATTCTAGAATTGCTATTCATTGAATTGCTACTGGCACGGGGAGTGTGAGAATCTTGGCGGAGGCTGAACAGAGGGGGTTAAGATGCTTCACTGATGCACAGCTGGATATGGTGTTGGAATCAAAATTAATAACAACATGCTGAATGAAGCAACTAACTCAGATAAGCTCTGAATATGCAATGAAATCATATATGATTTTGAGAGTGCACATCACTGGCAAAATTATTTGCTTAATTATTGCAAAATTATTATTTTTTTTTTTAAATGACTAGTTATGCAGAGAGACATTAAAAAAGAGCCTCAAACAGCCTAGGATTTGCAGTATACTATATTTATAAGCTGTTCTACAGAGGTAGCATTGAATATTCAGCATCTGTCACCATGCTTTTGTGGTAGAAACTTCGTTGTCCACAGCCCGTGTGTCTCCTAAGATAGCTTCTGTCCCATGCTTGCTTTTGGTAATGATGGTTAATTGGAAGCCATGACATTTGCCCCTTGCCTCTTCCCCCCTGCCCTTTTTTTTTTTTTTCCTCACCCCAGCACTGAGAAGTGTAATGCTTGCTAGAGTATGTTAAATCTAGGAAAAAATGCTGACATCATAATGCCATTTATCAGGTTGTAGAGATTTTTGCAGTATCTCCTCTATTGAGATCCAGGGCTGCATGTGTGGGTCAAGGAGGTACATGATGAAAATCACCATGGTTCCACTGAAAATAAGGTAATTTATAAAAACTTAAATTTGGTGATGATGATGTGGTGGAGGCACAAACATTTTGGTCAGAGTAGCTTTGATTCTGTTGTGTGAATTTGTGTCTTTTCTGCTTTTGTTGTTTGTACCTGGCTTCAACACTGCTTGTGGCCTGTGTTACTATAATAGCCAAATATTTTATAATCTTTAACACCTTTTTTTTTTTCTTGAAATACTTGTTATTGCATTAATCCAATGAATCAAAAAGGAAAATTGTATTCAGTAAACAAGTGAGAAAAGAGATCTGCAGTTTTCATATGTGGTAGCAGCCCAGCTCTCTAGAAGGATATCTCTATGTTCTTCAGTTTATCACTTTCATAGCTGTAATATTTCTATTTACTTCTGTGAAAAGCTGTGCATATAATATATGAAATATATTGTATATTTGAGTTGATATATCTAGAGTATGTTTAAGTAGATATATCGAGAGTATATTTTATATATATTGTGTCTAGTATACATGTTATATATAAAATAATATAAAAATATGCAGTGGTAAAACATCTGATTCAGCAGTATGACACGTTAATGTTATATTTCAAGAACCAAATATTAACATAGCTCCAGGTTTGATTTGAGCCTGGTTTGTTTTCTTTACTCACTTCTGTTGCTGTGACTCCGTGGCAAGGCAAAATCTGTGGTGGCCTCTCTCCAGCTCCACCTGCCTTTCTCCTTGCCACTGATGTTAATGTGGCACTGCAGTATCCAGGTTCACAGGAGCTTGTTAGCAGAGAGTTAGGTGAACAAAAAATACTGTCTCACCAGAATGCCTGGAGATGAGTGCCTCATGAGAAAGGCTGGAATGGGTTCAAGGGTGGCTGTGTCATCTTTGTCCACCAGCAGATTAGATGGGGACATGAGAGATGGTTGCAACCTTGTCCTGGTGTTGCTGCTTCATGTCTACTGCTCAGAAGGTGCCCAGGATTGTCACATCTCTGGAACTGTTTTTGTAGCAGTCTTAACATTTAGATAACCAATGCTTTCAAGGGACAGTTTAGCTTACTAAGAGCTGGAAATACATCAACTGTGTAACTCAAGTACGTGTTTGGGAAGCCACAATAAATGACTAAAACTGGTCTGTCTCTCTCAACAAATCCAGGTTATTAGATCTGTGGTGACAATGCAACATAAAGATGGCAAAACCATTCCATCTGCTGCCTGTCCTGTGAACTCATTTGTTCAACTATGTCATACCTTCATGATTTTCTGTAACACTGTATTGGCAATGTCTTTTGAATAGCCTGAGTCATGGGGCAGTCTTTCTATTGTAGCTTTGTTACACGTCTATGCTTTTTCATAAGGGGAGGAATTTCTTTAGAACTAGCTTTTTAATTTCACATTCAAAAGCAAGGGGTAGAATATAGGTTTATATTTAGTGAAAAATAAAATCAGTATTTTTATGTTCTTTAACAAAAGAAAACAAGTAGCTTCTGGACAAACTCAAACACAAAAAGGAAGCCTGCAGATTGTGGAAGCAAGGACAGGTAGCCTGGGAGGAATACAGAGAAATTGTCCAAGCAGCCAGGGATCAAATTAGGAAAGCCAGAGTAGTGCTACTTAAACCGGAAGAACTGTTCCTTTTAGCATATGGCCTCTGTTGCATGTACCTTAAAACTTACCCGTCTATCTTAGATTCTTTGTCAACAGTGGTCCTTTGCTTAATCTGAAAGTTAAAATTTTCAGGTAGGGTCTTGTGCCAGTTTGCAGTTATCTCTTTATTCCATTCTTACTGAAGTTCGTGGCTTGTGCGTTGGATCAGTTCCTTGTGCTTTTTTCCTAAATGACCTTTTGAGCATTTGTTGCAATTACCATGACACTGAAGTACATCCTGGCTTGAGGGTGTCAGTGCCTCTCATATGCCAACAAACGCAATTAAATTCAAGAGAATGAAGCAACAAATTGGAATAAGGATTTGAGATGTAACACATGCATGTCTTCTCCTCTTAAGTTTCCTTTTCTTCTTGGAAAAAGCACTTTGGATACCACGGTAAAATGGGGAAATTTCTAGTGTGGAAGGAATCTCACTTGGTTATTCCTATGTGAATGAAAAGATGAATTTGGAAATGAAAATTTCTTACACCTCACTTCTGAACTTCTGAATGACCCAGGAAGTAAGAAAATGTGGTCTTTCAAGTTTTGTTGGTCTGAGGTTTAGTTGAGAAATGGAAGATTTTGTAGTTACTCTCAAAAGGGATGTACTACACTTGTGTGTCTGGAAGCTTTTCTGCAATGCAGGGTCATATTTTTGTGCTCTTGTAAGCTTATACTGACTGAGTGGTTTAATGTGTGAGTGCAGTGAACTGTAGGTGCAAGTTTGTGCAGACCAGCTTCATCTGCTTTGTACTAAGGATGGTTCTGTATTGAAGGAAGTCAGAACTAAAACTGACCTTGATAAAGGCCTTTCTGTTCCAGTGTGAGGGAAACAGTCCAAGTGGAACATCTTTTTCTAAAGACCTAAACTTGCAAAGTTGAGTTTCTAAGGTACCAGGGCTTTACTTCAATGAATTTTGTCTTGATTCTCAGTGCTGGAGGACAAATTAGCTTCTTATTCTGTGTTTCAGGGTTTCTAGTGCTGATTCCAAGTTAGCACTACTAGGAACTGCTGCAAGTTACCTTAAAAAAAATATCCATGGAGTTCACCTCTACCATATTACTCTGCTACTGGTACATAGAATTTCATTTCCCTTCATTACCTTAATTGCCTTAAATGATTTAAAAGAAAAATGAGCCAGTAATGGCTGGAGAGCTAGTGTATTTCGCCACACTCATATACTTTTGCTTCTGACTTCAGAAGCTTTGTGCTTTCAAAAGACCAACCACGATGCTTCTGTTATGGTAAAAGTTATCTTTCTGAAATTACAAAGGAAGGACTAACAAAATAAGTTTAAAATAGGGTGTAGTGGTCCAGTTGATGGATTTATAGCTTGTAATTTTAAAAATCAAGTCTAATACCTCATTCCTTTCCATTGTAGCATGCATCTCTAATCTGTCAGATGACATTTTGAATATTTTGTGAAGTGGTTTGTTATCTTGGTGATGATCTTCTATCCTTTCATTGTACATGCTGTTACAGTGAGATGTGTTGAATTCTTGTATTCCTGAAGGCAATTTGAATTTAGTGGGGTAAATAGTAATTCTAAAATCCTAGTTTTTCTCTTGAGATTTAGTGAAGTAACAGTGCAGAATGAATGAATGAAAAAAATCTTATCTGCTTGATTTGTAATGGCATGGTGATGGACACTTTTGTCCAATTTGTGTGAAGATTGAACTTTACGGTTCTCCTTAACCTCCCCCTGATGAAATTTATGTGAAAAATATACTTGAATCTTGCCTTTTTTTAGTACGTATCAACAGAAGGAAAATGGGCCTACTGAAGCTATTCTTGGTAGTCTGAGTTTTAGTGGAAGATGTGAAGAAGGGACCAAAGACCTGCCAGAATAACGCATCAGTCTGCTCTCCTAAGGCTGCATGTGAAAGCTTCACCTTGAGAAGCTATCTAAATCCCTCCTGTCTGTCTCTTACCAGTCCCTCTGATCCTGCATACGCCATGAAAGAACTTGTCCTAGGTTAACCAGTAACACTCAGCTGGAGGTGATAGCCAACTAGAAAATTAACTGGTCCTTGTAACAGCAGGTGGAACAAGTTTTTTATGTTTCAGTGACCCTTGGTGATGACTAAAGAAGAGAATGGGGTAGGGACAGTATGGGATTTTCACCTGGGTTTGCAGCATGGCAGTGTGGAGCAGTTGCTGCAGATACTGACTGTGTGTGGGGAAAAAGGGGCAACAGCTTTTCCATGCCCCTGGACTTAAAGCTCACACCTGCAAATGAGTGACCAAAATTAAAGGTTTTGTAGGGAAGGTACTGTACTATTTACTGTACATCCTTAGAAGTTGAACAGGTCTGTTAAGGTACAGAGTACTTAAAAATATGCTACTGCTCTGCCTTCTCAGATTTTTGCTGAATACACTGCACTGTGGTTGGATTTTAGTAAGCCTCAAGCATTCCTGAACCATTGTAAGCCATGCAGTAGTTGTACTGTTCCAGACTGTTAGCTTGATTGATTTTCCTACTTTTAAAGTGATTGCGTGGGAGTTTCACATTCAAAGTGGTTCATGCATGCTTTAAGCATAAATAACTTTGCAGGCTTGTGATGCTGTGAGCAGAGCCGTGTATGCAGCAAGCGTCAGCTGCTTTCAAGGCTGGGTGTCAGAGGAGAAATATTAGAATCAGTACATGCATCTAGGCATGAAACAAAGAAAAAAAAGTCACTGAGATCAGGAGGAGGTTCGGTGAGTTTGGAAGTCCTTCCATAGTTGCTGGCTGTGTTTTCAGAGGGCTGTCAAATTTTGTTTATTTTGGTGGTAAATTGAGTCTTGCAAAACCACAAGAGAGCAGCTCATTTCCTCCTCTGCCCTCACGAGCCTCTGCTTGGAGTGTGACATTAAAACACTGTGATCCTGCAGCAGCTCTTGATAAAGCTGTGAAGGAAGGTGCTAAATCATAACTTATGGCTCAGCATACAAATGGTGTGTTATTTTCCTTGCTAGTGGAGTTTGAATTTAACATTGTACTTTGTAGGAATTTTGCTTTTTTAAGTACTTCAAAGCTGTGAAACATGCTGTTGGGTGTTACAATTGTGCTGCTAAACTTTATTGTGCAACAGGAATGGTAATGTATAGGGAATAGCTGTGCAACAGGATGCTAAATGGAGAAAGCTTTTGAAATATGCAATGAGAACTGGTTTTTTTTCCTTTTTTTCTTTTTAAATAAACCGAAAGTGTACACTCTTGAGTTAGCTTTTCTTTAAAAGCTTCATTCTGAATATTTCCCTGAATTGCTTCTGACGTTTAACCTGTGTAGGTTGAAATATCTGTGCAGTGAGGAAAAAAATGTGGTGCTAAGTGTACGATCAGCAATGGAACGAAACCACCTACATTTCACAGGTCCCAAAACCTCTTTCAGTTGATAGACTGGTACAATTACTGAAGTTTATTTTCTGTATCAAGGATTGACCCAGATATTATATAATAAGTCTTATATAATAAGACTGCTTTCATCTTCTTTGTGGTTCTGTGAAGTGTTGAGCAGATTTCACAGGAGACAGTGAAAGACAGAAATGCTCAGAGCATTGTGCAGTATTTTTTCCTTAGCATTTAGATATTGTTGCCCAAGACGCATGCTAAGAATCTGAGGGAGGTGTGTGTTCCAGTGTTCAGAGGACAGGTGTGAAACAAGTGACTTACTGAACTTCAAAATACAGGTGAGGAAAGAGCTTTGAAAAAAGTGTTACAAAGTGGGCCTGGCTTGGACATCTTTTCTTTCTTACAGCTTGAATGTATGGTTCTGCAGTTGGTGTCTATTTTACCAGCCTGTGGGTTAAATTGCCAATACAACTGTATCATGCAGCTGGATTATGGGAAGAGATCCTTTTAAATACTTTGCCACACCTTCTAATATGCTTGTTCAACAAGCAAAATCTGTGGGCTCTGTGGGTTTTCTGTAACAGTTGCCAGGACTTTTTAAATATTACCACTGGGCTTTTTCATTTTCCAAGCAGTTCTGTTGATATTCAGTTTGTACCTTATTTTCAGAGGCATAAAGGATGGACACCTAAAGCTTAGATACTCCCATAGTCCAGTTGACTATCAAGAGTAGACATTGTTTAAACAAATAATTCTAAACTTAAAGCTTTTTCCTCCTTTACTTCATACTTTCCACCACTATCCTACTCTCCAAGGAGTGTTACTCAATCAACTTTTTTGTTGTATTTTAGGGAATACCTGGGAAAACAGCTGCAATCAGAACAACCTCAAACAGCCACCGCACGGAGCTGAACAATTCCTTTGGTTCGTCCTTATAACTACAGTATGTTTGTCTTTACAAGAAAACACTGAAATTACATGGTCTTTGCCTGCTACTAGTGCAGAAACTTTCCAGCTTCCCTCCAGTGTTGTTGGCTTAATAAAAATCTGTGTTCAGTTAGTTCTGATGATTATTCCTGTTAGCTTCCTGTTATATTCTGAATGTATATGGGGAAATGTGGCTAATATATTGCATTTGTTTTGTGTATTTATTCTCATAATAAAGAATCTTATTAAAGGATATTCATTCCACATTGTAATTAGCCTAGCAAATACGTTCTTTACTTTTAGTGGGTTATCAGTGTTGTCACTTCCCACGAAAGCAAGCGGTGCCTGTATGTCTCTAGACAAATTAATAAAGCTTTGGCTTGGTGTTCTGTGGGAAAAGCAATAGCCTGACAAATTTCTGTAATCAGTACTAAAATACATACTAAGTCTCAAAATAGTGTCACGATTGTTTCTTTTTATATACAAATGTTTGATTTTTTGTGGGGCGGGGTAGTTCTTGCATCCAGAGTGTTTAATGTAGTCTCAAACGAGAGAAGAGGAAAAGAGAACAAACACTCCTCTAATGAAAATTTATGCATTTGAGGTTTAGTCAAGCTGCATAACACCAGTGTTAAGGCTGTAGAGATCAAGTCTTTTTTTTTTTTTTTTTTAATAGCAAATGTGCAGTAACTGATGAACTTGGAATTTCATGGGAGTGCTTTTGCAGTTGAAAATACTTCCAGATGTTAGAGTTATGGTGTCATTCTAAAATCTACTGTATTTCCTTTACATTAGCCAAATAATTTGGCTATCAATATTTGCACTTTTGTAGCTCCTGATAGTAAAAAAGATGTAAGTGTCAATAAATCAAAGATTATATTGGACTGGCATGTGAAAACAGCCTTGTTGTTGTATATATAGGAGCTTGGCTCTAGGCACTTGCAACACCTGAGCAGTTGATATTCTTCTGGTTCATTTTTAGAATGGAAAAAAACAATGAGAAGAACATGACTTAATGTCCTCAGTAGTCTTGTGTGGTGAAAGTCTCTGAGGAAGCTTTGGGTACTTTTTCATCAAGTGAAAAAACAAATTGGGAAAATTTTTCTCCCCCAGTCTGGTTTTTCACCATATGTACCTTAAATTTGGCCACTGTTGCAATGTAGAAGGAAGACTTTAGGGGATGACAGTTGTGATGATCTCTTGACCTGCTTAATTAAAATTGGATTGTGTAGTTTAATGACTGTTGCTTCCTTTTTCATATAGGAGACAGAGGCTTTGACATTGAGGTTAGCAGCATGAGGATAAATGCTGAATGTAGGGAACACGGGTCACGGCAGCGAGACCCGAGTAACGACTCGCACCGATGTGATTAATGGTTGTCCTCTGTTTATTTGCCCAAACAGCCCAGCATATATACAGCTTCAGCTGTTCACGTGCTTAGCATACACTTGGGATTGGTTAGAAGCAATTATTCACGTGCCCCAAGCTCATTATTAAATGAATATTAATCATATTGCCCCTGCCAAGCTTCTACCCCGCTTGTAGTTCTATCACCCTGTGAAAATTCTGCAAAAGGCTACTATAATATCACTTACGCTCCATCCTAGGCCTTCCAAGGATGCCTCAGGAACAATCTGCACTTGTTCTGTCACGTGTGCCTTGGCACTACTGCCTGCATTGTTCACCTCCCAAAAGATAAAGTCATGTCTGTTGTCTTTCAGAAATTCCTCCACAGCTGAAGCCTGAGAAGAATTAATCTCACTTTAGTTGGCATCAGTTGAGTGCTCTTGAAATAAATCTCTGACTCTTTGCAGCTTTCCATGCTTCCATTTGCATCACACGATGGTGTAAGAGCATGAACGAGAATTCTTGGATCAAGATAAACTGCAGGGTGTACATCCTGTGTGTCATGGTTATTTGGCAAGTGTGCAGTCCACCGGACCAGGTAAGATTTTGTTTGAAATAGGGCCCTTTGAAATGCATGCAGAGTGAAAACTGGATTCCTGGTGCCAAATGTCTTGCTCTGTAAGTCAGATGATTGTCAGACGTCTTGCTGATGTAAGCATAGCCTAAGACTTATCTTGAAGATGCTGTACATGGTTGGTTCTCTGGATACAGCTGTAATGTTGGACACAGGAATCGTAAATAGGGCATTGTTGTGGTTTGAGGCTTGGAATGGGGGCGTGGCCTTCCAGCAACTGGGAGGGGCCTGGGGG
>NW_008608963.1:52200-81659 GCF_000691845.1 Merops nubicus
TCTTACCTCCTTTTTCGTTTTCTGTTCCCTGTTAAACAATATACTTTATTTTCCATTTAACTCCCAATCGGTTTTTTCAAAGTGTCTCTCTCTCTCTCTCTCTTGGTGGGGGGAAGAGGCGAGTACATAGTTCTGTTCCGTGTGGGTCCTGCCCTGAACCCCTTTTTACACGGAACCAGGACAGGCATTAATGGGGGAGGAATATAACCCATCTTCAAAAGCATAAGCTTGTGTTGTTTCCTTTTTTGAATGAATACTGAAGCACTGCTTGGTTAAGGGGGTTTGGGGTTGAGTTGTATGAGTAAGGATGATGAATGCTACTGATGGCAACTCCTGCTATTTTTTGGGAGCTAGAAATAAGCTATTGATAACATGAAATCAAATTGCTTACAGGGGTTGTCCTGAAACAGCTAAATATTATCTTCACATATTATACACGTGAATTCTCCTCTCTTACTTTGCTGGTATTGCTCTGTGTACAGTTTAATTCTTGGCTATGTGTTAGAAATAAATCTGTTGGAGACAGAAGGTTGTATTTAAAGAAATGGTTGTGATGTACCACTTAAATCCGTGTGCAGTATTGATACTCTGGTGCCTGTGAAATCTGAAAGCCACGAGCTTTCCAGCCCCTGATGATAACATTCAGGTGGCTCAAGGGTTGTGATCTCAGGGAGTTCATGCCAAGAATTGTCCAGTAAGAAACCTGGAAGCTTGGTGGTGGTGGAGGAAGGTAAGAACAAGCTTTCTGTGCAGACAGTAATTTGGATTGTGAAGTTGCCAGAGTGGAGATTTCTGCAGGAGTCAGAGTGCTCACTGTGTCCTGGAGCTCCTGGGGAGTCTTGCCATAGCAGGGGGCTGCAGACCAGTTTCCAGCTGTAGGTTCTCCATCTCCTGTCCCATTGCAGGCTTATATATGTAGGTGCTGGAAGGCCTTGGATCCATGGTCCCAAGAGAGAAAATGGGGCAGAGCTGTCCTGGAGCTTCTAACTTTGGAAATCAGGAATCTTGACCAAAATCTTTTGTTGAATTTCAACTTTCTACTCTGTATTTTGTCTGACAAGTCATGATTAGCTTTAACTTTTGCTACTTGAGCAGTTTTGCTCTTCATCTGCTCACTTAAGTTGCTCAGCCTCATTCTCCCAAAGCCTAGCATGGGGCAGATAGGCAGATGCCACGGTGGCAGATTGAATGCTTCAGGGACACGTGATGACAGCGTGGGCAGAGCTCGGCATTGGCAAGAGAAGTGTGTGTAAGCAGCTTGCTTCCTTCCCTCTGGTGACAAGAAGGTTTAGAGGTGGCTGGAGATTAGCTGATAGATGACTAACTTGCTTCTCAAGTGAGGCAATAACCTTCCTCCAAATTCGGGTAATCAATCTTTCTAGAATTTTTCTCTATTTTCCTAATTTTTGTTTTTGCTCGTATGTTGCATCAGAGGATACATGGAGTTTCATTTTCCTGTAATGAAGGTAACTGAGTCTTTGAAATCTTTTTAAGCTGACTTTAATATTTTGCTTTTAAGGTGTCTTTTGCATTCCATGATATATCTGCCTAAATTATTTTCTTTAAACTTTGGTCTCAATCTGAAATCTAAATGGAAAATAAGCGTGAGTAAGTTTGCAAGATGCAGCAACTGTGAAAAGCATTTAAACCTGTTGTAATTCAATGCAGGAGGGGTGAAGGGGAAGCATGATGAAGAACAGTATTGACGTCTGAATTAAGGCAGGAAAATGCTTTAACCAGATACTCAATGCATGTTCATTATTCCCACAAGCCACTTGAGATCTTAGGGCCTGCAGCTGGATGAAGATGAAGCCAGATCTTGGTCTTGGCCATTTTTTCCTGCTAGAAACAAACCAGAGCTGAGCAGGAGATGGGCTGCCTGGGCCCTGGATGTGCCACACTGCATCAAACCTATCTTCAACATCTCATCAGAATTGCAAAAATATCTTTGTGCACCTGCATGAACAAATGAAGAAACAATTTCTAATACTCTGACCTGCTATATCAGTATTTTTTTTTTTGTGAATATGACATGCTATGTCATTATCCCAGTAAATGACAAGGGGTCAGAAGGAATCTTGTTGAATAGGTTTTGCTTTTCCCTGTGGCAGCTTGTGAAGAGTAGTGGTGAGTTGTCTCCTTAGAACTATGTACTGCAGCAGAGTGGAGAACACAGCTGGTGCTCTCACCATGATTTGGTATGTTATTAACTCAGTTATATTAATTTCCTTTTAGACTCCAAAATGACTACTCAAAAAATCAACTGCTGTTGAAATTTTCAAATGGCCAAGGATATCATCATTCAAATACCACAGAAAGCAGCAGCCTTGCCTATAAATAGTAGGTGCAGCATTCAGGGAGTTACCTGGGAACTCTTCTAACCTTGGGTTATGTGTATTCCATTAATACAGGTGCTTCTGACATGCATCAGAAGTTGCTGAACACAATGTGCTAAAAACTGTCAATATCCTTTGCTCATTTTTTATTTCTTCATTTTGGCCTTACTGCTATTTGTAAGCTTTCTGTAAGTTACTGTGCAGTAAGGAGCCCAACAAAAAACAGAAATGGAATAATGGCTGACTTTTATGCATAGTGTCTTGTTTCTGCTACTTGGTTGTATCCAAGAAAAGTCACTTGTTTCCGGGTTAATTGTGCCTTCTGTTGAGAAGAACATTTCTGTGCTATGGGAATATAATTTTTCTTAGGGAGCTGGTGGAACTTGAAAAAATATTTCTTCATATAAAAGTGGGCAGTGGAACAATAATTATATTTTTTTTTAAACCTGGTAACTTCACATATTTTCCCAGAAGTGCACAACTTTTTCTTCTGCATGAAAACTAAATCTGCAGAAGAGAACAATAAAGTTTTTCGGGAGTCATCTTTGGTGCCATTATGTGCCTATTCATGATAACATATTTTTTCAAGGCTCTTCAGTTAGTTTGCCTTGTCTGTATTCTGTGTGGAGATAAAACTCAAGATGAAAGTTTAAATAACTTTTTCAGTGTTGTCATAAACTATTTTAAACAGGTTGCACACATCCAGCTCTGCCAAGAAGTGGGCAAAGGAATTAGATAGCTGGTTGTGGTGACGGTTAGGACCTCTTGATTTAGAAATCATAGAACTGCTATAGTATCAGATTTTGTAGCAAGAAAACATAAATTAAATACTAAAAGGTCATTGTTCTCTAGATAACTTCCATGAAAAAGAATTGTGCAAAATACAAGTTTTAGGTGGGTAAAATACAGCTTTGGATTATGAGTCTGCCAGTGTGGGGATCACAGATTGGGTGGTGGATGTGTGCAGACACAGGGCAAGATACTTTGGTCATCAATTAAAAAGATGAAGTAATTTTGACATAAAATACAAAGTAGAAAAATAACCTTTAGAAAAGCTTTTCTTTTTTTTTTTTTTTTCCTTTCAAGAAGTGCACAAATTTTGCCTTCTGTATTTCAGTTCTTAATGCTGTCTAGTTCTTTCTATGTTATATACTAATTCTTCTCTGAATTGACAGTATTTCCCAATTTAAATACTTTGTGGAACTATGTCAAGCAGATGACAGATGAGACCTAGGAAAAGGGAGTCATTTAGAAACAATTATTTTCCTCTGGTAAGAAAGGGTTATTTGTGCCTCTTCTGTCTTGTATTTTACCTATTTTCCTTATATATTCTAGTTCAAATTCTGTCAAATATTATTTCTGAAGGAAAAGTCAAGATTTTTATCCTGTTGCTCTTAATCCAGCAAGTCTGTTTCAGTCCAGATCACTTCCTTTTTATGCACTTAGAGACATTAAATTTGCTAGATTTTATTCATCCCTGAATTAATATGCATTGTGCTTTTTTCCCCCCTAAGAAATCTGGAATGGGATGAAATCCTGCCCTAAAGAGAATGTATTAAGCTTCCTAGATTTTGTTTCTATGGAAGTTTCTGTTGCTTTATATTGATTTTGTCTGTCTGAATAGCCTCTAACCTAGGGCAAAGGCAAGCCTATGCCTCAGGGCAACTTCTTTAAAACAGCCCATTTGTCCTGTGTGCCTCTGTGCCCTTCCTGGAGATGAAAGGAGTTCTGTTGAAAATTGCTGGAATCTTCCCTCTTTTTTCTGGAATCTTCTTTTTTGTCTGTTTTCTAATGGGGTATTGTAATTGGTAATTTGGATGAGAACCTTGTGATGTTGTAACTCAGTCTGGAGGATAAGCAGTGGATTACCTCCACCCTGTGTCCCTGCTCTCAATGGACAGTCTGAATTCCCTATTGCATGAGAAAGAAGTCCTCAGTCGTGTGCAATTGCATCTCCTGCAGTGGGATGAACCTCTGGCTTTTCTTTCTTTGACATAACCTTTGTTTGGTGCTTCGCCCTTCCCATCCTTTCTTTTCTTTCTGCCTCTTTCTTTCTTGTTCTGAAGGCAAGGCTACTCTTTTCTCCTTCACTTGATGCCTCTTTGGTCACATAAAGACCAATTTCCTCAGATTTTTATTTAACATGTAGATACTGAGTTAACTGTTCTCCATTTCCGCAAAACTGCAGATACCTCCATTTCCCCATCCAACTTTAGTTTCCAACTATTCAATCCTTTATGCAGGGAAAAACTCTTCTGAGTGGCTGTTCAAAACTATTAAGCAGAACTTCTCTCTACAGTGTCATGTTTATTGAGTCTTTTTCAGTACTGCCACAGTTGCCATCACTGTCTATTCTCTCTCCCCTTTTTTTAAATTTTTGAGGAGTAAGGGACCATTCATTCCTTGTTTTGTAAAGTCACTTGCAAGTTAAGATGTTTGTGCAAATTTGGGTTCCTGTGCTTGTATTTTGAAGAAATGGAGATGTTTTCTACAGCAATGGGGATGCAAAGACATCTCACTGGCTGTGAGACTACTGCTTCATGTTAGTGTGGTTTAAAGTTTTGTTGTAGGCAGATGGCAAACTCAAATCACAATTTGGGTTAAAAAAGCCAATTTGTGCTATCAGGCAATCCAAGAATACCAGTCAAAACAAATATAATACTTGAACACTTTATATATCTATCGATTTCCTCTCCCCCTCCTGCCACAAGATGACTTGAGAAACAAGTCATGTTGGAAAATGATGATTCTAAAGAGCATATTGTTGATGACCTTTTTCATGCGGTGCTTGTAATAGGAGTATTTGGTATTCACTCTGGTCACATCACACAGATCCAGTATCAGCAGCATGATACTTGAAATTTTTTCTGTGTGCCTCAGACTCTATAGCCTGACAGAATTAGGTAATGTCTTCTCAATTTAAAATCAAATTCTGAAATAAAGTAACAATACCAAAAATATAAAGGTAACTTTTATTCTCATTAGTTTCCTTTTTTTACCATAAATCAGTAGCAGTGAGGTGGAAACCGCTTCTGGAGAGAAACAGTCTGGATTTCACAGGAATAATTGATTTGGGGATGTTCATCAGGTAAATGGACTGCAGAAGAGATCAGCAAATGGAGGATGACTTCTCAAGCCTCACTTTGGCTGTCGGCAGCTTCCGTGGCTTTGCAAGAGTTGTAAAGAATTGATATTGATGGGTTTTTTTCCCCCCATTCTCTAGGTAGCTACCACCCTCCTCACTTTAGAAGAAAGCCCAACAAACCAAACACCTTGAGAGCATGTGTGGAGGCTTCAGCGTGGTGCACGTGTGGAGGCTTCAGCGTAGTGCACGTGTGGCCATTTCACTATTCTTCTGTGTGCAGCTAACCCAAGTTCCATTCTGTGTCTTGATACAAATGCTAGCTCCTAGGTCAGTGAAGAGCTGTTTGCTGTTCCCACTTAACCTTGTGGCTTTCTGGGAGGCCGGCAAAGCAGCAGAAGAGGTTGCATGGCTTGTGCTGAATATTGCTGCCAACTAGTTTCCTTCTGTAAGCAGAGCTGCAGTTTCATTTTTCCTCTCTTCCACCTCCTTTTCCACCGGAAAGCCTGCTCTCTCCTGAGGCATAAACACCAGGCAAGCCTGGAGAGGTAATATTTCCTCCTGGTGTAGTTATAGCTAAAGAGCTCCATGCAGCTTTTCCATGGGTGAGAGTTGTTTGTACTTCTTGTAAAGCTACCTTTTTTAAAAAACTCAATTACATATATATATTCTTTCCCCCCTATTATGTGAAGCTGTTGGAAATTGCAGATAAAACTTGTCATTTTATGAAATGGTAGGCAAGCTATTTTCCACCTGAAGTGCCTGGGGAATGAGCGAGTGAAATAGAGCCAGACCTGATCAAATGATGCTTCTGAGACTTACTCAGAGGGCTGATAATAGTTTCATGTTTTTCTGCCTTCAGGCTGATGTGTGCACCATGCCTGAGAGGACATCATTCCCCTACGTGGGGGCAGGAGGAGCTGGTGGGGTTGTGCAGGTGAAAATACCTGGCAGGAAAGCATCTTTGCAACTAAAGAGAGGGAGTTGTGCAGGGAGACACGAGGCTGAAGGGGCCTTGGGAATGTCCCATGTCCATGTGATGCTGAGGTTTGGGTACTAGGGGGAAATGTCCAGCTGCCTTTAACTTCTACCTGGATTCATGTTTTGATAAGTTCAGCTTTCCTAAGCCTCAATGTCCTGGTTGAATTCTTGGTATTGGCCTTTGACAAGTTGAACTGATACCTTATATACCTGAAGCAGTATGAATAGCCATTTCTGGTTTACTTCCACTGATGGCCAAAGGTTAAAACCGTAGGGAACACGGGTCACAGCAGCGAGACCCGAGTAACGACTCGCACCGATGCGATTAATGGTCTTCCTCCATTTATTTGCCCAAATAGCCCAGCATATATACAGCTTCAAGCTATCCATGTGCTTAGCATACACTTGGGATTGGTTAGAAGCAATTATTCATGCACTCCAAGCTCATTATTAAATGAATATTAATCACATTGTCTCTGCCAAGCCTCTACCCTGCTTGTAGTTTTATCACCCTGTGAAAAATCTGCAAAAAGCTACTGTAGTATTACTTATGCTCCTTCCTCGGCCCTCCAAGGATGCCTCAGGAACAATCTACACTTGTTCTGTCACGTGTGCCTTGGCACTACTGCCTGCATTGTTCACCTCCCAAAAGATAAAGTCATGTCCGTTGTCTTTCAGAAATTCCTCCACATAAAGCCTTAATATATTTTGTCGACTTTTCTGAGCTTTTAGAAACTCTACTGCCAGACCAGGTAGCAACTCATCTGTCCACTTAAAGTACCTTTTGTCTATAGGGTTTTCAATGCAGTAATAGCCATGAAAGACCTTTACAGTGGGGCCTGCATAAAGCTTCTCTAAATGTTTGGAGATTTGCTTATAGCAAACATTACGTTGTCAAAGATGCGTGCCCTTCTTCTAGCATTTTTGGAAATGGGTGTTTGGTAAATACTAAGGGATGACCAAAGAGGACACTTGATGCTCTGTCTCAGGACAGCTTTGCAGTGAAGGAGTTAAAAATAAAAGTGGCATGTATTATCAGGAGCTCCTGTTTAGCATAAATAACATAGTGTCATTGCTTAATTAAACCAGTTCTTGAGAACCCTATTTAATCACCACTGTTGCAGCCCAAGATTTGTAATAAACAAAACAGGTTAAGCAAAAGCAATCTGTGTTCTGATGCAATTTGTTATGAAAATAGTTGGTTATATGCCACACTAACATGCTGTGTAGCCACCTTCTGAGGTATGGCATTGAGAGATAACTTTGATCCTGAATGAGAAAGTCTTAATATCAGGTGCTTTTCTTGTTCCTACTTTTCATGTTGGAAGATTGGACCAGAATCCCACTCATGATGGCTTTAAAACTTCCAGATTCACTGAAGCTATAGGAAGGATATTATAAGTTAGGCTTATGCTGATATTTTCCTATAGCCGCTTGACCTTTGGTAGCAGTAAGCCTCCCCTAGATACCTCCTAATGTCATTTAGAGAAGAATCACATAGAAACAGTTGTTACCTCTGTCTCTAGTGGGTCCTAACAGCATTGCAAAGTCTGCTTTCTTCCTTGGGTCAAAATGCAAAAATGAGGAGCACTGCAGCCATGGTGTGAGGTCTGTGTCAAGCCTTTCTAACACATCTGTGTTAGAGGGGATGGGTTTATGAGACACACGGTCTCTATAAGTTATCTGTAATGGAGCTGATAGCTCCTCACACAAACCAAAATCTTAAGCGTGAGTATCACAGGTAGAACTAATGAGCTGTTGTAGAACTGGAGCATTAATTACCAAACTGATATGCTGTGTTTCTATTGTCTTTGCTGGGTCAGGTTTGTGGCTTTCTGGGGAAAGCTGTAGTATTGTATCTAAATTACAAAATGCCTTAATTAAGCTGTTCACGCACCAGTTATTTTCTGTTTGCTTTTGTAGGGGAGCAAACCAGCTTTTGTAAACATGGGACTTCAGATCTTGTGGCTGAGCCTGCTGGTTTGACTTGTGTTTTTCACAAAACAAACCACCCTGAGATACAACAGCACACTGCTTGTGTGCCCTTACCCGAATTTGGGGTTTGTCTTGCATCTGAAGAACTATGTGGTCAAATGTGTCAGTCTTCACTTCCCTCTTAACCATTCGAAGCTGGGTATTATTTACTGTTGCATTACTTCATTCCCATGGTAATGTTCTCTTGAAGGTAATAGGGAAAGTCACTTCTGTTGCCTCCAAATCCTTCACCCCAAAGCTGTTTTCCCTCTGAATAGTTTTTCTGATGTCAATACTATGATGCTCTGCTAACATCACACAGTGGTCTCAGAATTTATTTGGTGTACAGCAAGATGGCGATACGAGGGGAAGACATGTAGTGTTAAGCATTCAGAGATAATTCTGTGTTACCTTACTTATTAATCAGATTGTCCTTGATGGCAGTGCCACTACCCTTCCTGTGCTGACCCATTTCATGTCAATATAAAAGCTGGACAACGATATTTGGGTTCTACCCATTGTCCCCCGTGCAGCTGGTTGTTCTGTTTGGCCTTTGCTGCCTGCTATCTCAACCCATGGGCCAACGTGACCTAATTCTTGACTGCAGTGAATGAGCACCATGTGTGTTCTTAATGAGGATAACTAGAATAATCCTAGAAAAGCTTGTAAGGTTTTGAAAGATTGTTGGATATAAGGGTAGAATTTTGGTTTTATGCCTTCCCACCAATTTTGTTAGCAGGGAGGATGAAGCTTTTCTGCTTTCTCTGGTTCTGGAGCTAAGAGGAGATTAACTTCTGATGCTTGTAAGACTTACGTCTCCTAACATGTTTTCCTAAAATGTGGGTCTGTTTCTGCATGTGTGGAGCTACATAACAAGCTCTAAGAGGATTTGCAGTCTTCTTTCTGAGCTGAATTGCTCTTAAATATTTACAGTTTAACAAGCTGAATCTTAATGCAGGATGAGTTTTGGGTTTCGTATTTTTACAGAACTTGTTTAGGTGATGAACTGTTGGTGGTCTGTTTACCTTAAGTAAATTGCTTAGATGTTATGGTGAGCACTCGAGCATGATAACAACTTTCCTGTACCTTAGAAGGGGATAGTTAATAGCTGTTGAACTAATGATGCAAATGTGAAGCTCTCCAGGAGAACAAACAGGTGGGTAGAGTGTTCCTGGTCCAAAATGGTATCCAGCGTGTTCGGATGGTTCTAACTAGAACCATCTCCAAGCGGACAATGGAGCTGATGCTGGAAATAGATCGATTCTTGATGCATTACTCTCACCTTACATTGAAAGTTAAATTTTGGGGCACAGAATGGAACAAAGTAGTCTGAGCACTTGTTGTAGCACAGAAGACAGAGGTTATGTCCATCTCAGTGAATCATCTACACAAAATGGAGCTGCTCCAGCAAAGCAGATGGAGAAGCTTCCCAAGAACACTAGGCTGGTGGTCACATCTCCTGTCTGGAAAAAGATACCTGGTTTCAAACTGATATTTTAAATTAGACAGATAAGTATTTGAACATGAGTGTCTGCAACTAGAAAGAGTAGCCAAACCATTACTTTGAGGCTTACAGATTTTTTCCTTTAGACTTAAATTCCTAAATAGCTTGAATGGTTTTCAGAGTTAATGGGAACTCTTCATAAATAGAATGGAGATTAAATCCAGTCAAACAAACCTGATTTCATCTTATATGGCGATGTAAGTAAATCCACTTTACAGCTGGACAGGAAAAGGCTCTCATGCACATGGAAGAGCTGATATAATATTGCCCTAATCTTTAATGTAGCGATTTATTTTTTCTCTCTAAAATTCACTGTAAAAATTAATCCACTTGAACAGAAGCAGTATAGAGTGGATAACTACAGGTTTCAGTTGATTTATTGAGATGAAATTTTCTCATAAAATGCCTATGAGCAGGTTGTGATTCCATCAGGGTTATTTGTTCTTTAATTTATTTGACTCAATTTTCTGTTTAGAACTGGGGTTTGTTCCTCTCTGTTGCTGGCAGCAGTTATGTGATTAACTGACGCCATCAACCTGAGCTAGATGAGCTACTGTAATTGTATAAGTGATTTTGTATATATTTTAACTGGGGGAAAACAGCTTTGTAATTAGGAGAAAAAATGGAGGGCATGGGATCGGGAGAAGCATTTGACTCTTTGGGAGCAATTGTAAGTGTAGAGGAACAGGAAATCTTTTCTTGACCCTAAGAGTATCTAAAATGTTAATCCCTGGCACAACAGCCCATTTTTATGTGTTCTGAATTCACATGTGAAATGAAATTTTCTTATTTATATTACAGTAGCTCCTCCCTGCCCTGATGGGGGCTGTTGCCCTTTTTGCTAGGCATTGTGCACACTAACAGCATCTTGCTTGTTTGCCTGAAATAGGGCCCATCATCCCACATGTGCCGTATTAGCTGCAGAGCCTTGGTGATTTAAATGTTGAGCACTGATATTTATAATTAGAACTTGAGTGTGTGCAGTGTGTTGGGTTTTTGTTCTGGGAAGCAGGCGTAAAAGAAATGTGATCACATTCAAGACAGTCGTTTACTAAATAAATCATTAGCAGAAATCCTTAATGCTTCCTTGCAAATCTACAAGCCGTTTCGCCTTTTAGGTTGCAAAACAGCAGTGTTACCCTTGTTCTGACTGACTGTGATTCAAGTCCTATTGGATGGACTCAGATGGTCAGCTCCTGAATTTTGCTGTGAATCTTCATGAGCTGAGCAAAGCCAACAGAGGGAATCATACCAGGTTTGGGTTGGAAGGGACCTCTTGGAAGGGACCTCTAAATATCATATAGTTCCAACCCCCCTGCTGTGGACAGCAGGGACACCTTCCACTAGGCCAGGTTGCTCAAAGCCCCATCCAACCTGGCCTTGAACACTTCCAGGGACGGAGCACCCACAGCTTCTCTGGGAAATGTCACGCATGGGTCCTGCCCTAACCAATACATCTTCATTAACTACCACCTCCCTTCCCATCCTTCGATACAATACACAGATATCATTCCCTTCGTCTATGGGAGACCTCTTGAAAATCCCCACAATTGTTCATTGGCAATAAGGTCTCCTTGGAGCCTTTGCATTTTTCATTACAGCATTTCTGTCATATTTTGTGATCTGAATTGTATAGACGGGGGAATAAGAGTTTTGCTAGTGCTCTGCAGGCTTTGGTGTGCCTGGTTTATCCCGTCCTTCCAGAGGTATATCTGCACTTACCTTTAGAAATAAGCTGCAGCTGCTCAAGAAAATGTGTATCTGCAGCATCCTAAATCCTTATATTTTCTGAAAGAGCTGTTGAAGCAGAACTCCTGTTCAGCTGCAGGAAAATTAATATCTATGGAAGCAGTAGGTGTGTTTCACTGGCTGAGGAGCAGCTATTGGGCAGGCAATTGGCATGTAAGGGCTGAGGCCAAGAAGAGAATTGAATCTTCTGCACAGTGGTGGCTTCATTTGCATCTGTACAATGAGCTGCATAATCTGCGTGTTACTGGGAGATGTGTTTTTGGTTTTGTGGATTTTTTTGTTATGAGTACTCTAAAGCTTAAACTTCGTTCTCTGAAGGCTGACTGAAGTGAGAGAAGAAAGTAGATAAATTATTTTCCAGAACACCAATTGTAAAGAGAAAAGAGTTAATGACAAAGTCTGAGTCACCAAGTACACCCTGCAGCTGTATGCCTGAAAGCCCTAAACCCAGCGCTGGGTGAGGTGCTAGCACTGGTGAGGTGTTAAGCACTGGCCGAGTGTGGCGACCATCCCCAGATCGATATCTGGTGTTATCTGGGTGCCCGGAGGAGTGTGAAACGGGGCGGAGGTCTCGTGGTCCCAGTCTTCTGATGGCTTAAGCCTGAACCAAAGGGAGCCACTACCCCCCACCCATGCAGGTGTAAATCAACGGACTTTGCGGCATTAACTTGAGCGATAAGATTGTCTATAGTCATCTCCACCCCCACGTACACCCCGGTGATGCAATGTTAAAACTCGAGTATAAATATCACCCCAATGTCAGCCCCAAAATTGGTACAGAGTCGACTCGGAACCATACCGATGACAGGACGGATTGATGAATTCGCTCCTTCGCCATCCCCCCCCCGAAGTGGGACACGGTGTGGGTAAGATTATTTACCTCAGCCGACACTGAGAGACATACTTTTCCTCTCCGGGTGTATTCATATTTTTCTCCTCAGGAGCATTTCTGTGGTTCATCCTGAGTGTACCCTTCTACCTCAGCCAACGCTGAGAGATATACTTTTCCTCCCTGGGTGTATTAATATTTTCTCCTCAGGTGCATTTCTGTGCTTCCCTGAGTGTACCCTTGATTATTGTCACGACTTTACTGTTTCTTGGTCTGTTGTGTTTTCTGTTCAACGAGCTTGTCTATTTGCCAGGCATCCGGGCCTACTGTGGGCAAGTTGTTATTGTTTGTGTGTGTATGCGTATATATATATATATAGTGTGTTGTTGTTATTAGCGATAAATCTTTAGTTATACCCGTAGTTTTAACTTTATCCCCGGCAATCCCAAAGAACCTGTATGTTGGGTGTCAATAAACCGTGCTGTTCGTAAATCCATCGGCTTCTGTTGCATGCAGCCGGACCTATAGCCACAGCCGTAATTGGAACCTATTAAGGGACAAGTTCAGCCGCCCCTAGCCCCTCTTAACATCTGAGGACGGGCTAAAAAGCAAGGGGATTTGTCTCTTACCAAATTTGTCTCTCCCTTACCCACACCTACCCCCCCTTCCCTTTCACGTAACACCAATCCATTCTAATGTAAGAGACCATAATTTTCTTGCATTAATTTTTGTTCCTCTTAAGCCTGTTTTCCTATGGAATTAGAGTAAAAATTAGCAAGCGTTATCACTCCTATGCTATGTTTTTGTTTCCATCTTCAAATTTAACTTCAAAATGCAGTTGCCCAAAACATAATTCTCTAATTTTCTCTTAATATAGTTTATCTGCCCCAAAGACCTGAGAGAAGATAGTCTTCAGTTTCTAGCTGTCACTGCTGTGTATGAAAAGCTCGTGTCTTCCTGATATGTAGTCAGCTGCAATTTAGCACTGTACAAAACCCCATGGAATCTGAAATGGATTGAGGTCAACAAAATTATTTTGTTGATATAAAATCAATTAATTGATATAAAGGCTGTAATAATGAAAGCATAGCAAAAATCCAGGAATACATAAGAACTCCAGGAGAGGAGAGAGAAGATACTGTAGGAAGCTGTAACCATTGTCTATTGTTGTGGCAGAAATGCCTGGGAGATGCTCTTTACACAGCATAAGCTCCCTCTGTGCAGGCGTTGGAAGCAGTGGTTCACATGGGTCATGTGGCAGTGTTATTAGACCTTGAGCCATGGCCAAGGGTGAGCCTGCTGGGAACATGTGGATATAGATTTGATGACTGAATGTACCAAAATCATTTGCAGAGCACACACCCACCTCCTTCAGTGACAGCTCTTCAAAACTGACTATGAGTATGTGGTACCTCTCCAGGAGATGCACCTGACACATCTGTGTGCACATCAGATGCATAACGTGTGTGAATTTGCAACGTATCACTTCATGCCACATCAGCTATTCATGTTATTATTTTAACTTCTGTACCTAACCCTGTGAATCTTGGAAGGTCATAGAATCATAGAATGTCTGGGCTGGAAGGGACCTCCAAAGGTCATCTAGTCCAATCCCCCTGCCATAAGCAGGGACATCTCCAACTAGATCAAGCTGCTCAAAGCTTCATCTAGCCTGATCTTGAATGTTTCCAGGGATGGGGCCTACACCACCTGTCTGGGCAACCTATTCCACTGGTCTGTCAGCCTCATACTGAAGAACTTTTTCCCCAATGTCTAACCTGAATCTACCCTTTTCTAGCTTGAAGCCATTACCCCTTGTCCTGTCACTACAAACCCTTGTCTATAGTCCCTCCCCTGCTTTCTTATTGGCCCTTTTCAGGTATTAGAAGGTTGTCTGCTAGTGTAGAGGGAGGCTGTGGCAAAGGAGTGGTGGAGGGATGTGGAGAAGTGTTTTCTCTCAATTGAAGCAGATTCCCAGGACCAGGCAGCAGCATGAGAGTTAGTTGTGTGCTGTCTGTTGATCTCAGTCAGTGTCTCTGTGTGGGTAAAATAAGGATGCCTTGGAGTGTGTGCAGACATTGACCTTTCTCTGCATGGAGACTAAGCCCCTGAGTCCCTAGAGTTCTGTAACAGAAGCAGCAGGGAATGGATGTCACAGGTGGGATGACAATCTAGCCCCATGGGTTTTTTTCACATTTACAGAGGCCATAATTTATCATTTCCTTGCTTTGCATAGACTCTAAATTATGTGGAAATGAAAGTGTGAAAAGTGTACCTCTTTCATAAGGTTGGGTTAGAAGAATCATCCATGACATCAGAACAATAGTATTTCAAAGGAGAGGTTTAATGAATGCCTGCTGGGCTGCTCTTCATAGATGTCATAGGAGGAAGTTAGCATAACAAGACTTGTGGGCTTTTTAAATGATGAAAGTTATGTTTGTCATTGAGCAACTGCCTATTCTTACAAAGACAAAAAGAAGATTTATTAATAAAACTGAAATTACCAAAAAAAAAAAAAAAAAACAAAAAACCCCAAAAACAAACCACCCACAGAGAAATTGGGATTTAAAGAGCTTTCAGTATTCTCTGTTCAACAGTGTATCACTGGTTGGTCTTCCTTTGTAAGGTAAAATAAATACAGGAACAATTGGATACCAATTCTTTTGCTTAAGTGGACAGCAGCAAAGCTACTTCAGGGCCTTTGGATGACAGCAGCAAAAATCCTGCATGTGATGAACTGAACCTGGATGATATTTATTTGGCCAATTTAGTTACAGTCCGTTTGGAATAATTTAGAAATCCTATTCCTATAACACTTACAACTGATAAGCATTATGTTAAATGTACAGGGACAAAACCTCAGGGAATGCAACCATCAGATTTAGATAATAGCTTTATAAGCATGCACTGTGCAGACAGTGTCTGCCAGGGTGCAATGAACTAAGAGCTTGTGAAACCAAATAAGTGAGTATGCAATCATTTCAAAGGAAGTTTTCTGGCTATCTTGGACCTGTTTTTAAATAGAGAAAGAATTACCACCATTGAGATCTCTTCTTTCAGTTTTATTTTTATAAAGTATAGTGAGTGTTAATGAAGCTAGCTCTCATAGTCTGCTGTTACTGTGATGTCTGGCACCGAACAAAGCTGAAGTTAATAAAATGAATTGCATGGGAACACATCTGGTGGCCTTGCTGGATTGTAGCTCTCCCTGTAATGAATGTTTCTGTCACAAAAATATGCACATATGAAATTTTCAGGAAGAATACTGGTTATATGTATTTAGTTGGATTAGGGTGAAGGGAATGCTCTATTCTTAGCCTGGGGGAAAAGCAGGTTCATCAGGAAGGTATAGTCTATCTCACCATGTTTGCAGTAGACTAAAATCAATCCCTTCACAGAGGGCTGATGTACAGGTCTCTGTGGTATTGATAGCCATGGGGAAAAAAGAATAGCAATAAACTAGTTTGGCAGAAATCCTTTCCTCTGCTGGCAGGCCTTAAGAGGGGGATATGTACCTTCATGCTAGATAACAGGTTGAACACTTGAATCTGTTGGAAAGCTAAATCAATAAATACCTGTATCTTACTGCTAAAGCACTGAATAGCTCTGTGGATATTTAGAACATATTCTTTGGACTGTGCTACAGATGACTTGGTGTTATTTATCTAGGGGGTGCAGGCAGCAGGACCTAGAAAAATATGTTGCGAGAGTTGTTGTTTGGGTTTTTCTGGGAAACAAAGCTTTTTGTCAGTGAAATGTCATCTGTTTTAAAACTAACCTACTTGGAGAAGTTATGGTGTAATTAAAATGTAATTTTTATGGCTTGATTAGTGACTCATTTTATTCCCATTGTACTGTTGCTGTATCAGAGCAGCCTTCCCAGTGCATTAGTAGCTGGTTGGAGGAGCAGTGCAGGGAGGGAGACAATGGGACTGTGAGGTAGACTGTGCTCACAGAAGCCTAAAGCCTGTTTGGTACAGGAGGAGCAGGCAGCTTCAGGGAGCAGGGAAGGACAGAACCTTGCTAATCAGAATGGTTTGTTGGAAAGGGCCTAGTCATCACCTAGTGCCAAACCTGCCATGGACAGGGACACCTTCCACTAGGCCAGGTTGCTCAAAGCTCCATCCAACCTGGCCTTGAACACTTCCAGTGATGGAGCATCCACAACTTCCCTGGGCAATCTGTTCCAGTGTCACACCACTTTCATAGCAAAGAAATGTCTAGAAGAGATTTACTATCATCCTGCAAAGTTCAGGGACTTCTGGAGGCGCTTTCTGTTTGCACCTATAATTTAATTTTCTTTCATCATTTTCAGGTTTAATTTGTTTTGCATGAATTTGTCCAACACCCTTTTGAACCTAACTCTTCATAGCTGCAATGTCCTATGACAGAATCCTGCAGTATAACCGACTCTCAGGTGAAGACTTTATCTGGTTTGTTTCCTACCTCTTGACCACTGAATTGCAAGTGCTCTCTATGTTCAGACCTCCTGGAGCCATCACTGTCAGGATTACTGGAAACAGCCTCCACAGAACCCAATAAAGTATGGTGACAAAATGATTCCTGTGAGCAAGAAACACTATATAGGCATTCAAACCAGTTTTCCAGAGAACTGCTACTGCTGTTTTACCTTTGACCTGTTGGCATTTAGTTGGAAAGCTATTGTACACTTGCTCTTGCTGCCCTTTTGTGAGAATAAAAGTAGAAATTTAGATTTTTTATTTTTCTTTTTTTCATTCTTTCTTTCTAGCTTCTGAAAGCTGCTTCCTAGAATAACTGGAAACATTGGCAACCACATTAGTCTTTCACTCAGTCCTTGTGAAGAGCCATGAGTGTGTTTTTTAAAACCAAATACGTTCATTGCTTGTTAGGTATTGAGAGAGAACAGTAATTCAAACCTATCCTCAATAAAGGCAGTTTCATACATTGAAGTCAAGGAAATCTTTCTCATACCCTTCAATGAAAGCTGTCTGTCCTCTGAGACAGCAAAATAAAGGAGCATTAATCCAACGATGAGCTGGATTCTCAGTCTCATTTTCCACATATGCTGGGTTGTTGCTCCTGAATTTTCCAAAATATATTTTCAAAAGGGAATTGAGTTGAATAATTAGAATAATTTGACAGACCATTTCCAGTACACTTGCCCATATTTCATTAGTAGCTTTTCCTGAGGCTTACTTTTAGCTGCAGAAGTCTATAAGAATAAACAGGGTATTAGTAAGGCTGGCTTCTAGAAAAGTGAAATCCAGCACTGTCATGGTAAAACATCCCCACACACAAGCAGCAATATTTTGAAGGGGTTTTGTTTTATTTATTTTTTTAAAAAAAATATTTAGCTGCTGACTGTGACAATGTTTAAACAATGCAAGAGCAGGAAAAGTTAAACAACATCCATGAAACCAGCAGCTGCCCAGCTGGAGAGATTAAAGCGGTATCTAGTATTGAAGATACACTGGTGGCTGGGGGAGAACTTCCCAAGTTCCCATGTAACAGAAATGTAAGCTAATTTAAGCCTAATTTAGTGTGCTCCTGACAATGAGAATGGATAAGAGATGCTTGCAACCATGAGATTCTTTTGTTATCTTTGGTGGTGGAGATCTACTAATCTGGCATGTGGAACAGCTGGATAAGGGAGCCTTGTGAAAACAGGACAGTCCTGTTTCAGCTCTAACGATAGAAGCGAGCAGCTTTGACCCAGATTTTGAAGGTTATAGTTTCTGAGCAGAGCCCTTTGCCTGATTATCTGCAAAATGCATAATAAAGTGTGCACTCCTAAATATGATAATGAGCCTAATGAATTATGTGCTACACATATGACTGTGTTAATGCTCCACCCAAATCATGACAGATAGATGTAACGGAAGAGAAAGGGAAAGACAGGGTTAGGGTATAAAAAAATGTGAGGGGAATACCTATCTAGGGGGAAAAGACTGAAGACCTAGCAGGGATTGTTAATGACCTGTACACTTCCTCTACCCGAGACAAGGACAACTTTGTGGTAAGAATTGCACCTTCACCATACAGTGAAGAATACCTGGGATAGCGTTTGTCAACATTATTATTTTATATTGCTACTGCAGCAAGTGCATTTATTAAAGACAGTTCTGCTTCTGCTGTATCTGTTGCTTTAAAAAACTAAATTTACTTTTTGATTTAGAAGAACTGTTTCAGTGAAAGTCATTGAGGCTCTGTCAGGCAAATGTCAAACTCTTACCTGTAATGTGACAGTGATTGACCAAAAGTTCAAAAAAAGCTTGTTCTTCTATATCTGACTGAGACCTTGAGCTGCCTGAACTCATCCCAGCACTGGCAGCACCAAAGATACAGAAACAGCCACCCAAGGAACTGCTATGTCCAATGTTGACAAACTCCATGTTGCTTTCTTCTAAGTGAAGAGACCTCAGTTCAGATATTGCTAATGACAGACCCAAAACCCAAAAGGAATCTGCACCTTCTGGGTCCATCAGAGACCTTGAGCTGTCTAAGGTAATGACAACACTGGCGGCACCAAAGATGCCACCAACATGTGGTTGGTGCTGGCATACTGCATGCTGCTTAGTTCCAGCCCCACCTCAGCTTGACCTCACCAGGAGACATGGGGTAAAAGTGCTGAGTGTGCACAGAGTTGGCAGAAAAAAAAACCCAAAACAATAAAACAGGCAAATTCTAGCTTAAAAAAAAAAAAAAAAACAAATCCCGCAAGCACAGATGATATTTTTGTTGTTGTTCATGGCTTTAGCTAAGAGCTTTGCCTCCAGTACAGCTCCAGTGGGCATAGATGATTGCTTGTATCAGCAAAAGCTCCTCAGATTTGTGAGAGACGTTGGTGAAGGGAGCGGAACAAATTAGAAGAAGCACTTGGTGTGCTGAGTGCCTTTCTAAAGCACCGTGTGTTATAATAAACACCTATGTGCTCTACGGAAGGATAATAGTGAGCTGCAAATTAAATACAAACAGAAAAAAACACTCCCTAGAGTCCATGTGCAAAGAAGATGTATCTGACAGTTGGATGTTATGGGCTTGAAAATGTTGCTGCCTGCAAGGCAGGAAACCCCCTCTGCCTACCTCCTGCTAGGAGGAACAAACCATCATAAAAGGAACGAGTATGTAAATTCACAATATCCTGCAGAGAGGAAGAAATGCCTCATCTAGCACATCCCCCCTGCCTGTCAGTGCATGGACCGTGCACTGTCAGCAGGAGCTCAGTGCCTGCAACTGCTTTTCTGCTGGGCTAAGGGTCTTTGCTGAGCTCCTGGCCAAGGTGACTGGCTTCCTATCCTCAACCCAAGCAAAGAGAAGGTTGAGTCTTGTTGCAGTCTGGTAGCAGTGGGTACCAGGTCAGGATATCCGTGACTTTCTCCCCACCCGAAGGGACTAGAGAGGATTATGAAAGAGGCTAAGACAAAGACGTGGTGCTCATCCCTCCAAGGTAAATCGAAAATAGCCCTTTGCCACGCTCAAGAATTATTACCGAGACCAATATTCAATATGTGAGTTTTGTGGTTTATTAAGGGTTAACACTGGTTGGTGCTTGAGAGTTCAAAGGTTCATAATTACCAGGTCTTAAGATGGCATTGATAGGATGTCTGAGGATGCTGGGATCTATAGTTTTAAGCAAACAAAATGGCCGACCAGAAGTCCAAGGATCTTCTGGGTAACTGCGGCCTTCTGGGTAATGTAGTCCACAGTCAAAATGGCAGCTTTCAGTGCTTGGCAGAGTCCCCAGCAGCAGAAGCACAGTTGCTTTAAGCAGAAGCTCAGAGAAGCACGGGTAGGTGAGGGACGTAACCAGCACGGGTAGGTGAGGGATGCAACCAGCACGGGCAGGTGAGGGATGTAACCAGCACGGGTACGTGAGGGATGTAACCAGCACGGGTACGTGAGGGATGTAACCAGCACGGGTACGTGAGGGATGTAACCAGCACGGGTACGTGAGGGATGTAACCAGCACGGGTACGTGAGGGATGTAACCAGCACGGGTACGTGAGGGATGTAACCAGCACGGGTACGTGAGGGATGTAACCAGCACGGGTACGTGAGGGATGTAACCAGCACGGGTACGTGAGGGATGTAACCAGCACGGGTACGTGAGGGATGTAACCAGCACGGGTACGTGAGGGATGTAACCAGCACGGGTACGTGAGGGATGTAACCAGCACGGGTAGGTGAGGGATGTAACCAGCTGCGGGAGCTGCGGCTCCCAGCTGCGGCTTCACGCCCCGGAGCACTTCTCTGGCTCCGGCAGAGGGTAACTGGGGTCGGGGGACGGGAGAGAGAGCTACGGCCAGGAGGGCTCAGCTCGGCTCGGTGCGTCTCAACCCTTTCCCAGCCCGCTTTATCTCTGTTTAGCTCCGCTGAAACCCCAGGGGAAGGCAAAAGCTCTGCTCACCCAGGGTTGGAGAAGGGAGCTCTCTCTGATGTGTCCTGGTGGGAGTCCAAAATGGTGAATCCGGCTGAAACCAAAAGTATCAGTTTTAATACTGTCTCTTATCAAGATTAGAAGTTTCATTGCTGTTGTATAGTAGTTCTATCCCAGATCCAGCGGATGGCATTACAGGATTATTGTTTGTTGTCACGAAAGACATAAAATTAACTGATAAAGAAATGCCGTTTGGCACAAGTCTCCAAAACCTGCCCTCGTTCCTGGTGCCATCTTTATGGACCTACTTTGATGGGAGCCCTGCCAGTCCTCTGGCATGAGAGTGAAGGCTGAGGCTTGGATCTTCTGGAGACAATGTAAAGTCAAATTATGTGGTCATAAATGCTCTGGGGCAGTGGGTGGGAAGACCTCGAACACAATGAACTTATTTTGGTTACCTGCGTGAGGGTGTCTTGTGCCACTTGAGGTGCCTTAGAGATTATCAGTCCTACTAGTCAGCGTGGACAGGTAGGATTCCCTGAAGTATCTCAGGTGATACCAGGTGCTGATGTTCACGTGGCTGAAGCCATAGATCAGCATATGTGCGATACTTGCTAAGTGATAGTAAAGAAAGCCAAAATACCTGTAAGATGTATGCTGAAGAACAGGAGAAACTTCTGCTGAAGTGAGAGTGATCTACCTTTGGGGTCATGCTGTGACTAAACATGTCAGTAAAACAAGTGAACTGAAACAAGATCCCCCATCATGGCAGGGGCCAGGAAATGGTGGTAGTGTAACTTCTCCCGTGTTCTGGTGTCTTCACGTACTCTCCTTGTGAGAGGTCCATCCTTCCTACATGGATGATTCTGCTCTGTGACACAGCTTCACAAAAATGCCTAGCAGAAGTGAAGAAGGATTTAATCCAATCAAATAGTCCATTGAAGTAGTGGAAGGTTTCTCGGTCATTTATGTGAACTTTGAACCAAGCTGCTTATAAAGTCTGGGGCTGGAAATGATCAGAAGTGTGTGGTGTCAGACTGAGCACAAGCAAACTTGCTGATTACAGATTATTCTACACTTGGAAGGAAACTACAGGTTTGTGGTTTCTTTTTTTTCGTGTTACTGGTTTTAGTCTTTTTTTTTTTCCTCTGTGCAAACAGTTTTGTGAACTTTGAAAACAGTCCTCTGTGCATTAAAATGTATTTGCTGTTGAAGTGTTAAATCAAACAGCAGCTCAAATACTTTTTAAAGCTCATAGCAACTCAAGCAAAACATTGCATACACCTCTTTGAACTGTTTTTATTTTATCACGTGGAAACCTGTAGTATGTAGACAATGCTGCAAGGAAAGTGTGCAGAGAGAAATCTAATTTTATCTTACAGGAATTAAAAAACATGGTGATGTTTCCATGTTCCATTTACCATTCACAGGTGATTAAGCAGAAAATTACCAGAAAAACGTTGTGGTGGTGTTTTTGGAGTTTTTTTTAGAAGAATCCCAGGGCTGTTAGTAATTCACCTTTCTTGTATTTTCACCATCACTGTGAGGCTCCAGAAGCATGTCTGGGGCAAATGCATCAGTGGCTTCAATGAAAGCTGAAGCCTGGAAATGCAATTCTGTACCCAGAGCTGAATGATGGAGCAGCAGTTTCAGAATTGTGGGACTGCAGCTCTGCGAGGCTCTAAAGAAATATTCTGGCTGCTGCAGCAATAAACCATATTAAACATGTCAGGTCAGGTAGGCAAGTGTGCTTTGCAAGCATATGCTGTTAAATTGGGATGATTCTGATTTTAGTTATATCCACTTATCTGGCTACAGCTAATATGTTAAATCCATCTTAATTTCATGGAATCATAGAGTCATAAAATTATTTTTGGTTGCAAGAGACCTTTAAGATCATCAAGTCCAACTGTTAACACAGCACTGCCTGGTCACAACTTAACTGTGTCCCGCTGCACCACATATCCACGGCTTTTAAATCCCTCCAGGGATGGGGGATTTTACCACTGCCCTGAGCAGCCTGAGCCAGGGCTTAACAACCCTTTTGTAGAAAACTTTTTCCTAACATCCAACCTAAACTTCCCCTGGCACAGCTTGAGGTCATTTCCTCTTGTCCTATCACTTGTTCCGTGTGAGAACGGAACACCACCTCGTTACAGCCTCCTTTCAGGGTGCTGTAGAGAGTGAGATGGTCTCCCCTGAGCTTCCTTTCCTGCAGGCTGAACACCCCCAGTTCCCTTGGCTGCTCCTCATAAGCCTGTGCTCTAAACCCTTCAACACCTTCATTGCCCTTCTCTGGACATGCTCCCGCACCTCAATTTCCTTCTTGAAATGAGAGGCATCATACCTGAACCTAGAATTTGAGGTGAGACCTCAGCAGTGCTGAGTACAGGGGGACAATTACTGCCATAATCCTACTGGCTACACTATTTCTGATACAAGCCAAGATGCTGGTGACCTTCTTGGCCACCTGGGTGTACTCCTGGCTCATATTCAGCTGGCTGTCAACTACCACCCCCAAGTCCTTTTCTGCCAGGCAGCTTTCCAGCCCCTCATCCCCAAGCCTGTAGCGTTGCCTGGAGTTCTTGTGACCCAAGTGCAGGATACAGCACTTGTCTCTTCTGGCTGTCAACTATATGTAGGTATAAGTGTTTATAATATTTACAATAGTTCGGATACAGATCTATTTATAAAACAGCAAACCAGTAGAACTGTGTGGAGTTTGGAGTCTGGGTGTACTGGGTTCTTACTGTACATTGAAGATAAAGAACTGTCTATTCAAATGGGGAAAGGGATTGAGTAATTACATCAGAGATGCAATTGCCCTAAATATTGCTACTGCTAGTAACAGATACAAAGCCTGAGATGGGATCAGAAAATTTAAAAGCTATTGCTTGGGGTCAGGTCATAGCTGCATTGAGTTATAATTTATTAATTTGACAGATGATCATCTAGGCAGTGACCGATTCTGTAATTAGAAGTTCTGCAG
The DNA here is from genome assembly GCF_000691845.1 of Merops nubicus. Taxonomy (NCBI): domain Eukaryota; kingdom Metazoa; phylum Chordata; class Aves; order Coraciiformes; family Meropidae; genus Merops; species Merops nubicus. Next base: position 76,004 of record NW_008608963.1, read on the forward strand.
TGTAAGCACGTTGTAACAGCAGAAGATCAATATGCATATGGCTGTACATGCCGAGTATGTCAGTAACCCAGGAAAAATGGCGCATAAATCATCCGTGAGGATGCTGGTGGGGGCATTCAGGAGAAAAATCACTATTTATGTTTGCAGCTGTGAGGTTCTTCATTCATCAGCATGTTTTCGTCCTCTAGAAACACAGAAACGATGCATTCAAATCTGAGTACCTCCTTGACTCTTAAGAGTGTTCTGTATAATCTGGTCCTATGGATGATGTATAGATGTACAAAGAATGATGTAGTTTGGGTTTAGGAGTGGTTGTGAACAGCAGGACTGGTTAACAGCCATTAAATGCATGTGGTTTTAAATAGACAGCTGAAACAGGGGGAAAGCTTTCTCAAAATACTCATATGCTTCATGTGAATTTTTTTTTTCCTGAAATTTAATTGAAATTTTAATGATTTAAAATTGCTCCACTGAAAGAAGAATACTGTACAGCCTACTTAGAAACAAAAATCATTTGTTACCCTGCTAAAATGCGTTCACTTGATGGAGCGCTACAATCTGGGCAACATCAAATTGTAATTAACACTTCTGTGATGTAAGTACCCAGGAACAACTGAGCCTCTGTTGTGTTTCATGCAACATTTCTCTGCATTTTTATTCATTTTGCCAGCTGGATGAGACCTTCCAGCTCCTAGGAATGTCCACAGTAGCTCAACCCCCCACAAATGTGATTATGCAATAATTTAAAATTACATCGAGTCAAATTGTGTGCCCAAACTGCTGCAATTCTACACCAAAATTTATGAGTGGAGATCCAGCACCTTTTGTTACTGACACTTCTTGTGTTTGATGGAGCAACAAAATGAGTCATGTTGAATATCTTTATCCCCTCCCCTGGATTCTGCACAATTTGTGCTGCTTCTGTCTGCTGGCAGTAAAAGGGAGAGGTCATCAGAAAAAACAAACCTTGTGGTGCATGACTGTGGTTTAACAACTTTCTGCTGGGTGTCATAAAGGAACTGAATCCATCAGTTCTCTGCACCATGGGGCCTTGGCTCTTCCTATGCCCAGTGGCTGTATAGCACAATCCCAGGCTAATGAAGAGACATTTTTAACCCATTCACTGTAAAAACATATGGATTGAGATGTAATGCAGAAGTCAAAATATTTAAATTCCTGTTAGCCCTGGAATAAGATTTGTATGTGTTATTAGAGAGCTGCTGAGAGCATATGACTTCTCTGAGGCAGGGGGGCAGCTCTGCATTTGTCAAATGAGGAAGACATCTCTTGCCCCACTTTTTCAGAGTGAGTTTTGCTGAGCCAAACCATCCTGAAAGGCTGAATAGTGCAAACTGCAGCTGTTGTGGTTGTAGCTCAAGCAGCTCATTTAGCATAAGCACAGGATGCTTTGCAAAGCTAAGGGCTTCTTGTACTGTTTTGTTCATGATTAAGAGCTAGCTTGGGGAGAAGGGGAGTAAACGGCGTGGTGTTGGTGGGGAAATGGAGAATGATGGGATTGCAGAATCATTAGCAGACAATTTAGAGACCTTTATGAAGTCCGTGGTCTCCCCTCCTTCTCAGGAGATATGTACCCACATACCACAACTTTGATGATATTTTGCCTCCTTGGAGTCATGCCTTAAAGAGGAATGGAAGCTCTTACCTAGATGGGTTGAGACACTGGGATGGGGTTGGAGATATTCCCTAGTCCCTCGTGACCCCTTGCTGTTTAAGCAAGGTGTGTGCTATGCCCATCAGCACAGCAGGATCTGGGTGTGCTGTGCCACACATGTGCTGCTCCATGTTTCTGCTCCCCAGCAGGCTGTCAAGGTGTCAGTGTGGGTTGGGGACCTCAGCCTGGTCATTGCCTCTTGCCCAGAGACCTCAGGGCAGAAGTGGAGAGAAGCAGAGGTCAGCCCTTTGAGGGAGAACTTGCTGCCCACCTCCTTAACAACCCCTTTCCAAATTCGCTGATGTGACGTGGAGAAGACTTCACCTGTTGTGCACCCAAATCTCACAGGTACATAGAGCACACCCCTCAAACCTCCTCTCAGGGAGGAGGATAAATAGATCTACAGGGGAAGGGATTTTGATGATTTTAAAAGCATCTCGGCATTTTTGGAGCTGAAGGTATTTTCAGACAAAATCTTTAGCAGAGGAGTGGGTAGGCAGTAAGATTAGGGTATTCACAAGTTTCCCAGCAGCTTCTGTCAAAATAAACAGAATAAGCAGTAAAAACTGTGAATTGTATAGAAACATGACTGTATTTGCCCTGTGTATTACAACACCTTTGGAGTTGGAAAAGAGCATAACCATTTAATAACATATATATTAATTATAATAAATAGGTTATGTTTTCAAAAATGCCTATATTTATTTCTGTAAGGGATCAGGTATTAAAAATATGAGTTTCTTTGGAAATTAGTAATGCTTAATCTCTAAATCTACTTATGTGCTTTTAAGATGATATTCAAAGATTTGAAAGCTAAGTGATTTATGGATAAACTATTAATCCTGATATAAACAAAATTTTAGGCTAATTTTAATATTATTCTGAAGTGTCCCCAAATCTAATAAGCTAGATATGTAATTTTATCATTATACTCATGATTATTTTAATATATTCACATTAATATGCATTTTTAATATCTGTTTTAGATTTCCAGTGTCCTTAAAAAATATCTGATATGTTCTAAATATGTATTGTCAGAACTATCTCCCAGCATGCACACCTGTACACCTGTACCATTTCTCTTAACTAACTGCTTCTAATCTTGGGTGAAAAGCTTCTTTATTTTTTAGAAATAAAACATGTTTATTCTTCACAGGAATGAGCCCTTCCTAGGGAAAAGGTGAAGCTGGTAATCCAGGACCTCTTGGGACATGAGTATTTCTGTTAAAGGCTTTCTTTTAAATAGAGTATGCAAAACTATTTCTCACATCCCTATTTAACGTTCTTATCATTGTGACCATCTCAAGATCTTGTTCATTCTTGTATGGAGGAGCTGAGGAAGTCCCTGTTCATAGAATCATAGAATGATTAAGGTTGGAAAAGACCTCTAAGATCATCAGGTCATGCGTATTCTAGTGGTAAACTGCAATATCTTTCACAGTGATGAACATTACTTAACTTGACATATTTCTAAGAAACATTTTGGAAAAGAAATTTTCAAGCACTACACTGGAGAATCTTCAGCCAGTGTTTGTAGTAGCTGCTGCTACTGCAGCACTGCCTGTAAGCCCTACATCTCTTTTACTGTGTCCACACACCAAGCACAAGGGATATTTCTCTTTCCAGGGAATGGAGAAATAGTCAAAAGGCAACAGGAACACAACTCGCTGCTAACCAGCTCACGCTGATTGCTTGCCAGGCTTGGACCTTACTTATTTTGTTACCTGCAGAAATTACTTGGGGAGCCACACAGAACTTCTCTTCACAGAACTGAGTTTTATACTTGTTTTTACAGCACCAACACATTTTTTTCCCCTCCATACTTTCATCTCATTAGTGAATATTGCCAAAGTCCAAGAGGTGTCTTATGGACATAGCTATAATAACAGGGGCCGCTGGCCATAGTTTGGACACCTGCTATGACATTTGTGTTAGGCCTATTAAGCAGACCACAGCTAAATGGCAGCTAGTATGACTGTTAAACCATTTCTACCTTGCTTGTGGAGCCCAGCCTGCTGTTTAAGTGAAGATTTTTTTTCCACCTACAAAAAGGGATTGTAGAACATTTTCTGGGACTGCAAGACTGTATGCATGTGCCCATTATATCCTCCAAACCAGGGCAAGGTGCTTCTTAGGCTGTAGGGAAATCTTTTTCCATTCTGCTTGATTCTGAGCATGAAAACAATTTCACATCTGCGTCCTAGAGAAATGTGCCAGCTACAAATATCCTGAGTGCTCTGCAATGAGCCTCCCTCAGTCTCTTCTGCAACTCATTGCAACAAGTACATGAACATAAATCTACCTCTTCCAAGGTGAGTGCTTCTGGTTTTTGAGAGGATAGTTTTCATCCTGGAAATGTTTCATGGCAATATGGAAAGAGATGCTGTAATTCAGAAAAGACAAGGTGCCTTTTCACATGAAATATGTTTGGCTTTAATAACTTTACAACTGAAGTAAGAATAATGAATATTACAACAATATCCTATCTGAACGTTCCTGTAATAGCTCTGTATGTTCTGGACTATTATCAACTTCCATGAAATATTGCAAAGACAATATTTTTATAGATGAAGATATATAATTCAAAATGCAATTCTAATCAACATTGTGCAGTTCTGACTTAAAGGAACCCAAACTCAGTGCCTTTCCAGATCTTTATTTTGAAATTGAGCAGAAATTTCTAAATCTTTTTCACACCAGCTGAACCATCCAGGGTTCAGTGAGTCCAATGACCAGAGGGAGTTAAACTTGTGGCCATCCCTTACATATCAATGACTATCTTGTGGGGAAATTTGACATTAGTTATTATTTCAGTAGGCTTTTCTCATGTTTGTTGTTAGCATTCTGAGAGGAATTCAATATACAATTAATTTTGCTGTTCTGCTGCAGGGTTGTTAATCAAAATGAAGTGATTGGAGATTTACCCAAATCCCTGAAGCCAGCCAACCATTCTTGTTAGAGCTTGTTTCTCCCCTTTATTAACAGACAGTTCTGCTTGATGTCTGGCTGTCATTTTGTCTGTCCATGTAGAAAACTGGCTTGCTTTAACAGTATGTCAGCCAGTGGTAGGAAGGTTTTTCAGAAAAGTGTTAGTACAAATCTTAAAACTGCTGGATAGATGTTCAAGGGCTGGTGAAAAGTGGGTAAGGTGTGGCTTTAAAAGTGATTGGTAACTGGGAACACTGGGATGATCAAATCCTGCTATACTGTACAACACCTGAGATATAGTAATGAGTAATTTTTATGCTATTTATGGTATAAAGGAAGGTAAGCGCAAGAGAAAAGACCTTGTCATAAATCATGTGTGTGCTTCAATTGTGGTGAAAGTCAGGACCTAGAAAATCCTTTAGTTATGAATACAGAAGATTTTGAAGTGCTTACTGCAGATTATAAACTCCAGTATGACTATTAGAAGACAATTTTCAAAATTTGGATAAACAAGAGAAGGCACTAAAACAACCATACAGATCCTGAACTATGTTGTTTAGAGAAGAGCCCTTAAGGAATACATAAGCTTGAATTTGAGATTACTGTATCACAGTGGTTCAGTCCCTGAACAAACAAGATTCTCAAGTAGGAAAGAGATTATGTTATTTCAGCAAGGATCTTGCCAAAAATGGTGAGACCAACCCACTGAAATAAAGAGATGTTAATAGTGCCTTGTGGGAATTCAAAAAGGAGAACAAAGGGGAAAAAGTTCAAGAGTGCAAGGCTGGACATGAACAAAAATAACCAGTCACATTTTGTAGTGACTGGCCTGCAAAAAACCTACTGGAAAATGGTACCATCAGAGACTAAGTGCCATCAGTCATGTGAGATGATTTCTTCACATGAGTTTTTTTTTACCAAAGAGATTGATGACACCTATTCAGACCTGATTTTCAGTAGAGATGAAGAAAGGACTGACATGATGAACCCAAACCAAGCACTTTCTAAAGGAGAAATATGCAGCTGTGTTTCTTTTATATGGTAATTAAGTTCAGC
>NW_008608963.1:81690-83681 GCF_000691845.1 Merops nubicus
TGAGTGCAGCAGGAGCCATTTTAAGCTTGGAAAGCCAAGAGACAGGAACAATTTAGCTACACATACAGAGCAAGTTGCTGTGAGCGTTTACAATCGCTGGAAAAAAAAACCACAAACATTGCTAACACACTGAAGGATAAAGCAATCATATATTGAATGTCTGTGGTAGTGTAAGACTTATATTTTCTACACGATGGATGAATTAAGAGGATTTTTGCAAGTTCTGTTACATTTGCTGTGGTCCCAAAGAACCTCACAACCATCTCCCATGTGGCAAGATGTGTCTGCCATGTATCTACTGTAATGCTGGGCAGGCATGAGAGCAGCCAGATGCTTGGTGTGGTCCACAAATCACTGTTTCACATAGCAGCAGTAAGTCTGTTCAGGTCTTTCCCTTCTTCCCTTGGTGTATACAATTTTTTCTGAAGGATGTGTTTTAATGTGTAGTTTTTAACTAAATTCTACCATAAGTCATGGACTTGCATCCTAAAACTTACAACCTAAAACTGTCACCACCATTTGCCTGCATGCTATGGTAAAACTGATGCTCTGGAGCCTATGGTAGAACTGATGCTCTGGAGTAAATACTATAGTCCAAAGGTCCCAGCTCAGGCAGCTAAGCCTGATGTTGCTGAACAAACCTGTGTTTCAGCTGTTATCAGCAGGACAATCTTCGCCCTGCGTTGGATCACTTTTGGTAATGTTTATTCTGAGGTGAATGAGCAACAAATGTGGATCCTTAAAATATGGCTCATTCAAATATACCTTCCTGCCCTAGTCAGGTTCTAACATTAAGTCAAGTGGTTCCTATTTTGCTTTTCAGTTTCTCCAGTCAAAAAAGATTTCTGAGGGGAAATTTTCAGCTGCATCTGGGACATGAATAAATGTCAATGTACCTTGTTAAATAGCTGTGTTATAGTAATTATAATAATCCTTCTCTGCTGATTGATGAGCACAAGATAAATTCCTTCCCTCCTTGATCTCTGTTCATGCTAGTACACAAACAGCATGACGTATTTCACAGAAGGTATTTTTATTATCACCTCTAGCCTCCATTACACAAATTGCATAATCTTTACTAAAAGTAGAGCAAAAAAATTAAATGCCATTTCCAAAATGTATGTTTAAAATGTCCTTGTCATATTTCCAAGGCGAACTGCATAATTATCAGGTCTTCTACCCTGCAACATGGTGCTTGGCAAAGAAGCTTTGAGTCACACTTACTGCTGTGAGTCCCCTCCATTGTAGGTACATTGGTATGAAGTGGTGAAGGGCTCTGGGTGGTACCCTGGCAACTCCTAACCTTGCATTTAGCTCTCTGGGGACTTGTCCAAGTGTGGCATTGCTTGCTGATGTTTTAGTCCAGAAGTTTTCTGTTCACTTTCTGATGCTTCCTAAGCTTGGAAAACACCCTTATGTACATTGACAATGTCTCCATGGCACCTAGAAATCTCACAAGTGTCCCCCACAGGTCTGTTTCCTAGCCATGGCAGCAGGTTCATTATTATTAGTGGGATGAGATGTGTAAGGTGGTTACTGAATTTCACCCTGGTGTTCTGCCGATGACTAGGCCTAACATGAACGACACAACCAGCAGGAAGATGAACCAATAAGTGGAATGTATTGAGTACAAAAAGATCATGCCATAAATGATCGCTGGGGGTATAAACAAGTCAATTAGTTCGTATACAACCGACATTGCGTCCAACGACCCCAAAAAAGACATAATCCAACTGACAATAGGTGGTACAAACAGAAAGCCAAGGTTTCCCATGGATGGAAAGGGAAACAGCCAGATCAGAAGGTTGAATAAATAAGATAAAGGTGCCCACGTGGAGACTCTCACCCGATCTGCCCGCGTTCGCAAAGGCCTGAACTGACCAGGGCCCAGCTCTAGGGAGAGTCAGGAGGTCTGCCCTGAACCAGGAAGCTCTGTGGAGTGCACTCCACAGACAGACACTCCTGACTCCCTGCAACTGGTACCAGCTTTT
>NW_008608963.1:83692-87598 GCF_000691845.1 Merops nubicus
CTTTGTCAACTCAATGCGGGACCCCTGGGGCTCATTTCCCTTCTGGCTCTCCCTGCAGGGCCGGCCGCACCCTGGGGGGAAGCTATAAGGCAAACTCACCTCCTCTGTATGAAGGGCTGTGGGAATCACCCATATGTCAACCTTAATTCGGGGCTTGGGGTTCAAACCCCAGCATTTCACCTGGTTATTGCAAACTCACCCACATATAAAACAAAAGTGTTGAGAAAAATCTATAGATTTATCAAAGTTTTCTTTGTCTTGCAGCCATAAGAATTTGCTGTAGATGAGTCCTGTTCTACATATTTGGTGTGAACATGCTTCCCACACTGTCAGTGTTAAACCCCATTGCTGAGCTCTTGGGTCCCCTTTGTTTGGGTGTTGTTGTATGAAAGCTAGATCTTCTGCATGGGCTTTGACCTCTTTCTCTGGGTGGTGTGGCTGGATGTAGAACTTTGGGTTTGGGTGAGGTAACTAACAGCTGGTGAAGGGGCATCTGACCCCTGGCACCCCAGTCCTCCAGCTTCAAATTGCCATCTCCCAGCTGAGTCAGTAGCTGACTGCGCTTAACATATTTCCCCCAGGCACTAGTGCTTCACCCTTGGTCCTGGAGCCTGGGTTAGCTTAGTGGGCTGCATCTAATTTTTACACTTCGAAATAAATCTTGCTATTCATTTGGCCTCTGGCACCTTTCTCTTACCTGACCCAATGTGCCTGCAGTCCTGTCCACCAAGTGGCTTGTCTTTAAGTAAATTCATGAATATCAAAGGTGCTGAGATCTTTCAAATGGGGCAGAGAGCAGCCAGACAAGCACATGGGTTTGCAGGGAAAAACACCCACAGACACACTTACCAGTTCTTTGGAGAACAATGTTTCACTTTCCAGGGTCAAAAAGCACATCTGAATATTTTAAGGATGAATAAAGTTATTCAGAGAGGCGCAGATCTGGAGCTTATCATCCTAAAAATAGTCTTAACAAGATATATAACTAGTGTATGAGCATGGCCTCAAGCTACTCCAGGGGAGGTTTAGAATGGACATTAGGAAAACCTTTTTCACTGAAAGGGTTGTCGGGCATTGGAACAGGCTGCCCAGGAAGGTGGTTGAGTGTCCATCTGTGGATGTGTTTAAAAGCTGTGTAGATATGGTGCCTGGGGACATGGCTTAGAAATGGGTTTGGTAGAGTAGGGTTAATGGCTGGACTCAATGATCTTAGAGGTATTTTGCAACCAAAGTGATTCTATGATTCTAACTAACTATATTACCAGGAAGCAGTGGAGAAAGTTTTCTGTGCATGAAAGAGTAAAGCAAGGTCTCCACTGTCCTGCTGTCCTTGCTGTTTCCAGTAAGTGCATTCTGAGCTTCTGGTAAGCTTATTGCAGTACCAATAATGGTGTTTGCTTAAAAATACCCTGGTGCAGCTCTGTGTGCTGATTAATTCCGATCTCTGGTGTTGCTGGAGAAGATCCTCTCCAAGTTGCCCACTTGAGCTGACTTAGGAAAGGCTGAGTGAGACAAGTCTCTACTTAGAAGCTGTAGAAGCATAGTCTTTTCAAGTGGAGATGATTTGGAAACAAAACCAAGAGACAAAGATGAAAACCATATTTTCTCTCCCTTTTTAAAATAGAACAAAACAGTTAGGGGTAAGAGTTGAAATCCTAGGAAATACTGAGACTTAAAGAAATAAAATATGGGGCCTGGGATGGGAGAGTCTGGCCTGAAACAGCCAAACTCTTCCTTTGACCAGATGCAAACTCATGCAGTGCTGGATTTAAATGTGAATGACACCTTAGATGTCTAAAAGGATAACCCTATGGCATTCAAAAGGACAGAGAAAACGGGACTTTAATGCAAGAGATGGAATGAGGAATACTCAGTAGCTGTCTGTACTTGTTTCATACAGGAGATCTCATAAAGAGGGTGATACCATATGAAGTTTTCACTACACTGAGTCTCTTTTCTGCCTGAAAAATTGATTTTATTTGAAATTTACCTGAAAGGTGTGTTTTTGACTTGTCCTTAGTGTCTTCATTTTCTTGCATGAACCAGATTACTTTGGAAACTGCTATACGGAATTCTTTGTACTAATTATGGGTGCTCATTGAAGTTGCCCTATCCTTATCTTGTAGGAGGAGTGGACAATTTCTCTACTACTTTTGCTAAATTATTTTCTTGTAAATCCTAGAACTGTTGATATTATTTTGTGCCTGGAAGAAATTCCGTAACATAGTTTGGTAAATCTTCAGCTGCTGTAGTTTGATATTACTGCTGAGTTTACAGGTTCTACAATAATTCAGAAAAGCTGGGGAAAAAAAATCTCTACTAATTTCTTATCTGTGAGTAAAAGGCTTCTGAATTCAGTGTCATGAGCAAGGAAACAGTAGCAGGCTAAGAAGAAATGTCACAGTGAACCTTCATCTTGTTGTGATCAGTGGTTTCCTTTTGAAGTTGGTGAACCTTTTTTTCCTCCCTCTGTGAAAAGATTAAATCAGAAGAGGGTACTGGGAATCCACAGACTATTTGCAATATTATTTTCCACCTTTTTTCTTTCTCTTAATCATGAATTCTATGTTCTAAAAAGTTTTTTTTTTTAGGTACTGTCTGCTGGTTGGCTGTTGAATCATGGAGACACAAGTGAAAAAATCCAAGAACTGGTTACAAACTTAAAGGTTTGGTGATGGGAGAATGCTGCAACTTTTAAAGTGGTTGCTGTTCCAGAGCAGTAAAGCTATGGGGAAAGATAATTTTAAATTTCTTAGGTATTTTATGGATGCATAAAACTTCATGAAAGCTATGCCTAAAATTTAGCTATTCTCAATGCATTTTTGACACACCTGAATATTTTAAAATGATGAATTTAATGCAAAAGTATTTGTGTCAAATACTGTACTACATGCGTCATGAATTTATAGTGCTTTTAAATGCACAATAAATCATGCTGTCTTAAATGGGATTGTTTTATAAAGGCTTAATACTTTTGGCTAGGATTTTCTTTGGTCAGTGCTTCCTTCTAAATAGTCATTTCAAACTGAAGATCCATTTTCAACTTTACAGGTTGTTTTTCCATTGAGTTTGTAATAAACTGGAGCCTTCTGCAAAACCCTCAGGACAGGAGTGGCACAGCCTTATTGCTTTAAGTCTTCTCTCTAATGTATCATCTAACATTCATGTACTATAATGTTCTCTGCTCTAATGTCGTGCTTAAAGCAAAGGCGCAGAGTTAATGTTATTGCAACTTTCAGGGGCTTGCTGGGGGCAAGGTGAACTAGTCCTGTGGGGAGGAAAAATTTGAGAGACATTTCTTGTGGCTTCTTCACAAAGAACAAGCCTTCACATTAGCCTGCAAACGTAATGGTGCAAATGCCAAGTATTTGCCTTCCTCACACTTCCGCTTGCTGCCCCAGAGGAACACTCTTGGGGTTTCCACTCCATACCATGCTGCCATTAGGGTTTTCTTTAAACCTCTTCCAGCTTTTCCAGCCTGAGAAGTAGTCAGTCTGACAATCAGACTTTGATGATACTGAAGAGGGCAGTGTGGAAAATTTGATTGTTTTCTCGCTTTCTCTTTGTCTTTCTCCCCCATCTTTTTCCCTCTTTTTTTTTTTTTTTTTTTTTTTTTTTTTTCCAATTTTAGGTGGACTAGCACATTTTATTTGACTTATATGAACTGCTTCATTTTGTGGGACTTGCTCTACATGCTGTTTTTTCAGGTCCGTTTCTGTGGCACTGAAGTATCCACCAAGCAGATGCTCCACAAAGTCAAAACAGTTTTATCAGAGCATACAATTACACCCTAGGATGTTGTCCCGATCTGATGTCAGGGGAGGTTTCAATATGATCCCAGGAGGCGAGATTAAGACACAATCAAGGTCAAATGCCCTGTACCCAATATAGTTTTTATTACAAAAA
>NW_008608964.1:0-18785 GCF_000691845.1 Merops nubicus
TCAGCCAATTCCTAGAGTACTCTGGGGCGCATCTCGTCAGGCCCCATGGACTTGTTACTGTTAAGGTTCCTCAGACATCCAAGAACCTTGTCCTCGTTGACTGTGGGAGGGGCTTTGTCGCGCTGTCTCTCGGGCCATCTACCTGAGAGCTGCGAGGAGAGAAGTTGACATTGAAGACTGAGACAAAAGAACTTGGTCAGGACCTCAGCCTTCTGCTCATCCGTTGTTACTAATTCCCCATTGCTGTTCTTCAGGGAGGGGATGCCTTCTTTAACCTTCCTTTTCTGCTTAATGTACCTATAGAAGCCCTTCCTGTTTTCCTTTGCATCTCTCACCAGGTTCAGCTCCAGCTGGGCCTTGGCCTTCCTCACCTCATCCCTACACAACTGGGCAGTGTCCCCATATTCTCCCCAGGATACCTGTCCCTGCTTCCACTGCTTGTGCAGTCTCATCTTGTCCTTTAGTCTGGCCAGAAGGTCTCAACTAAGTCATGCTGGTCTCCTTACTTCCCTACCCGATTTCCTACAGCTGGGAATTATAAGTTCTTGCACTCTGTGATAAGCATCTTTAAAGATCTGCCAGCTCTGCTGTGCTCCCTTGTCCCTAAGGACTATTTCCCAGGGAGTCTTGCTGACTAACTCCTTGAAAAGCTGGAGGTTTGCTTTCTTAAAATTTAGGGTTCTGACTTTGCTTTTCATCTCCCTCATACCCTGCAGGACTGTGAACTGCATTAATGCATGATCACTGCAGCCCAGGCTGCCTCCTATCTTGATGTCCCTGATGAGCTCACCAGCATTTGTGACTGTCAGGTCTAGTATCGCATCCCCTTGAGTTAGGGGCATCTATTTCCTGCCTCAGGAAGTTGTCATCAAGGCACTCCAGGAGTCTCCTGGATTGCCTGCAGCTTTTCCAGAACATATCAGGGTGGTTGAAATACTCCAGTAGGACAAGAGCCTGTGAGTGCGATGTCTCTTGGAGCTGGAGTAAGAAGGCCTCATCAATAAGCTCCCCTTCATCGGGCGGCCTTTTTACCCATAAGCTTTCGACCTTCTCGTGGCTGTTTTTAAGGGACAGCTTTTCACAATCCATCAGTTTCTTAACATAAAGGGCAACACCCTTCCTTCTACTCCTGTCCCTCCTGAACAGTTTGTAGCCACCGATAGCTATGCTCCGCTCATAGGATTCATTCCACCAAGTTTCAGTAATGGCCACTAAATTCAGTCATTAGTCTCATTCTCTCAAAGTATTTTAACTGCATTTCTTGAGTTTAATTCCAGGATGTGCCAGTGGACCTAAACAGAGGTAGTGTGACTATGTAACAAGCATTTTGAGAGATCTTTGTTACACAACCAGAACAAGTTTTTAAAGTTGCAGTTGCAATGTATAAAAGTGAAGTATTTGGCCTTAAAAGTAGGATTCAGGGTAATTGCCCTCTTGCTTGTTTTTCTGTTTTTATCCAGTGATTGCCTAATGTAGAACACAAGTAGACCTTAGCAACAGGATTTGGAACCTTGTTGTTCCATCTTGAGTGCCCTAGGTCCTAAACTATGCTGGCAGGCGACCTCATCTGCTTTCCTTGTGACCTGGCAAGTTAGTGGCCCTGTGTAAGAGAAGAGCTGGTGGATGTTCCTGCTCTGAGTGTCCTGCTGAGGCTGGTGCCTTGGTGCTGGCCAGGCGTGTGGAAGCTGTAGGCTCATACTCCCTTAGGGCCTGAGACTTAATGCGTTTACTTCATTGGCAAATGCTGTAGACACTAAGGGGTTGTTTGTGTGTTGTTTTTTTTTTTTTATAAAAGGTAACTGCTGTCATTGCTCAGCTAACAAATTAAGTTCATACGGGGACATAAAACACAGGGAGGTCTACTTTTTGGATTCCAGATGGCCTTTAGTTACTGTCATGTGCTGGTACAGCCAGCTCCACCAGGATGGATTTGCTGTTAGGTGTGTAGCATAGAAGAACTCAAAAATCTTTGCCTAAAGCATTGCAGCAGAGTAAATGGCAAGGCTGCATATAGGTTGCTCTCATGAATTTAGGAGCTTAATTCCACACAAACTTAGTCTGAATTTTGCCCTCAGTGTTGCGGTCAGCCGTCTCATTTTCTGTTAAGGCAAAGAATGACACATCCAGGGCACACGAGTGCAAAGCTAATCCACTGAGGATTTATAACTTTTACATGATATTTTGCAACATTTTTTTTTACTGGATTTACACACTCTGCGGAATATAAAGTCATAAACAAAACTGTTCCAAATACTTCACAAATAGGACTTATGGGACCCGCTGTACGCCAGCTCTCTGCTCCAGGGCTCTTGCATATTAATTGTGCACTGGAGTTTAGAGAGGGTAAGGTCTGATCAGGGGTGGAGTAATGGCCGGCTGACTGCTGCTTTTGTAGACCTACAGCAGACACAAGCTACCGTGAGTTTCACTTGTTTCTGAATGACTTTCTCTCCTCTGCCATTTAGGCATTCAGCACACTGGAAAACATTTTCTTTCCTAGGTAATAAATGAGACAAATGCTGGGTTTTGCCACAGAATTAGTTTTAAATAATTAGCTTTTGAAAAGCATTCTTTTGAAACACTTCAGATTATTTTCATTTTCTTCGGTTTGTGCAGTTAGAAATGGTTCCACTTCTGATATTCTTTGCTTCTAAAATTTCACCTGTTTCTTATTCATAGCGCTTTTCTTAGAAGCAGAGATGTATGAATTTCTGACTGAGTAAACAGAGACAGTTCAGTCTTTAGGAAATACTTCTGTGAAGAAACAGATGGGAAAATATAGAAGCATATGTAAATAAAATTGTTCACACATAGGAGTGTTCTGTTTTACAAAGGAATTGCAGATATTTCCTGAGGGCTTTTGAGTTTTTGGAGCAGTTGGAGGATGGGTGTACTTCAATGAGTGATTATTGTGAAATAGATTGACGACAGGTTCTCAGATGGTCTCAGTATCGTGTTAGTAAATCTGTAAGACCTTGTATCTGCCTCAGTTCTGTGACTCTTACTTGGAAGGCAGCAAGCTCTTAGTCCATACTCAGTTTTCCTCTCACAGCTGTGGGTTACATCCTCACATGTCACATGAAGTGTTAGGTCATCAGCCAAACATAGCCTGCAAACAGCAGCTGCCAGGAGGAAGTTCATATTGGGTCTAAATTCTGCTCTATCTGTGTTTTGGGGTTTTTTTTATTTTACACTCCCCACACTGCCCTGAATGATAATTTGGACTTGTTCAAGTTGATGTAACCCCATAAAGCCAGGAAAATATTATTTTCCTTTAAAAGCTTTTTTTTTTTTCCTGTATACTTCTGCTTATGGATGTGAAAGGTTAGGGCAGAGACATGCTGCGAGGGCAATAAAAGTTGTACTTGGAGTACAAATCTTGCAGGATTACAGGTTTCAGTACTATAATTGCAGCACCTTTTGCAATTGTTCATATAGAAAATGTTTTAGATGCTACTAAAGCATCTTGTCTACCACAGCAGAACTGTGGATTCTGGTAGTTACAAGGGATTCCAAGTATTTCTCAAGAAGTTACTAAAACAAACAAAACATCAGTTGTGAACGGTCTGAAGCACACTGTCGTGTTGATTATTCATCTGCCCTAAGGACTAGAAACATGGTAGCCTCCTTTGAGCCTCTAAAGCTGTGCAACATCATGAACATCATGTTCTTGCATGCTCTAATGTAAGAACAGATTTTTATTGGCTATTAAATCAAGAACAGTAGTAACACTCTTTACTCCTCAGATTAGAAGAATCTGAAGATCAGATTTTGTGTAAGCAGTAGGTGTAAACCCTCAGACTGTAAGGTTACTTACCACATGCTGTTGAATCTGATTAAGATATGCTTCTTTATTTAATATTTCGCTCGTCTGAAATAATACTTCAAAATAATACTTCAAATAATACTTGAAAATTAACCTTGAAAAAGTTCTGCTGTATGTGTCAGTGGTTATTGATTGGCTTGTAGCCGGGGTGATCTACCAGTGAAGCTGCATGTCATTATGACTCAACAGATCGTCACTGGTGAACCTTTAATTAGAATTTTCCCAACTCTTCATGGTAGTTTAGTAGTTGATACCAAGCAGTACCCAGTTCTCTCTTATCTTTACTTCTACATCAGAAAAAAAAAATAAATATAGCAGTGCTGTCTTTGTGCACTGACAGTCCTTTTTCAGGTCACATTCAGGAGCAGCAGGCTTCAAGAACACATCCTGAGCATTCAAACGTGGGCCACAAAGATCCTTTGGCCTTTCTATTAATCCATTTGCTGTTTTCCAGGATAATCAAACTGGAGTTTTCCACTGCTGCCCTTGTAGGCCGCTCTGTTTACTATGTAAATGTACATGAAACTTCAAAGGTCTAGGCTACACTCATATCTTAAAGGTCTTTTCCAAGCAAACCTATTCTATGATTTTGTGATTGGATTGTGGTCTTGTTTATGACATTTACTGTGTGCAGTTTCAGGAAATAACCATTTAGCTGGGTTTATTTGTTTCTGGAACGATATGAAACTGGATACTATGCATACTGCAATAAAGTGTAGAGGAAATCTATTGTAGTCATTATGTTTAAACAGCACATTTACAACAGTAGATTTGAGCCTGTGGTGAAAATCACCATGTTTAAGGTGTGGGTACAATAGTTAATAGGAATTGAGTCTGAACTGTATAAAAAGCCCGGTCCACTGCAGCTCAGTGGAGTTACCCAAGTTAGCTCTAAGGGCACCAGTACCCCAGACTTCAGCCATTAGTTAGTGCCTCCCTGCCAAAATGGGTTACTGACAAATATATGAATGAACACTTCTTGTGTCAGAGGACACCACTGACAAAACTGGATTTTTGCTTTACTTTTTAAGGAGGGGAAAGCTGTTAGAACTGTTCTGTATTCTGTTAGACTATTCTTTAGTAACATCAGTACTAACATAGTATCTTTGATAATATTCATTACACATATTGACTTTATTACCTAAAATATGACTGTTTCCAAATCTGTAACTCATAGGATTTGAGGTTCTGTAGACAATTTTGTCTTACTGAAATAGTATATGGTTAATTGTACACTTCACAAGGAAGGATGTTGTCAAGTGCTTTATCCTAAAGTGTGTGAAAGCAGCTTTAATAGAAACATAAGTCCTGCAGGTAAGAGTGACAACATAAATGAGTGTGGCATCACTGTGTGGCTGCAGTGTCAGCTACTTTGATTTAATAAAAACAACATAATAGTATAGCTGTGGCTGTCTGAGAAAACTGATCCCTCTCAAGCCTGGAAGGTGGACAAGGCCAGCAAGTAAAATTTCAGGTGAACTACCTGAAACTGTTAGGTGCACAAAGTATTCTGAATTGATTGATTTAAATGTTCTTTTTCTTTAGAATGAGGAATAGTCTAGAATTTTCTAGAAAATTAAAGTAAATTTAGTAAAAATAACACCACAGTTAAGCTATTATTGTAATGCAAGGGCAAAGTAGTGTAGCTGTTGAATGAATGTCAAATGGGGAAATTAATAAAACAGCAATAAGAAGTATATTTTAGTTAAATCATAAGCTCATCTATGCAGTATTTTTCCAGAGGCTCTTCTTTGGTATAGGTATAATGAATTATCTGTCTGGATATAAATCCCACTACAAAATATAAAGTCAAATTAATCTGTAAATTTGAACAAGTTAAAATTTTTATGTTGAAGCTAAATTAGCTGATTTGTTTAGCACATCCTCAGAAAACTTCTGGGTGGTTACGAGTTGGGTTTTTTTAAATAGAACTTTACTTCTCACTGTCAAACTTCAAATTTTATCATCTGATCCTTAAAAGAACATGATACTTGACAGAAAATGACCATGAGCCAGCAATGTGCCCTAGTAGCCAAGAAGGCCAATGGCATCCTGGGGTGCATTAGAAAGGGTGTGGTTAGTCATTCAAGAGAGGTTCTCCTCCCCCTCTATTCTGCATTGGTGAGGCCGCATCTGGAATATTGTGTCCAGTTCTGGGCCCCTCAGTTCAAGAAGGACAGGGAGCTGCTGGAGAGAGTCCAGCGTAGGGCTACAAAGATGATTAGGGGAGTGGAGCATCTCCCTTATGAGGAAAGGCTGAGGGAGCTGGGTCTCTTTAGCCTGGAGAAAAGGAGACTGAGGGGTGATCTCATCAATGTTTACAAATATGTAAAGGGTGAGTGTCAGGAAGATGGGATTAAGCTTTTTTCAGTGATGACCTGTGATAGGACAAGGGGTAATGGGTGCAAATTGGAGCATAGGAGGTTCAAGGTGAATATCAGGAAAAATTTTTTTCCTGTGAGGGTGACGGAGCACTGGAACAGGCTGCCCAGAGAGGTTGTGGAGTCTCCTTCACTGGAGTCATTCAAAACCCGCCTGGACGCCTTCCTGTGTGATGTACTCTAGGTGACCCTGCTCTGGCAGGGGGGTTGGACTGGATGATCTTTCGAGGTCCCTTCCAACCCCTATGATTCTATGATTCTATGATTCTATGAAAACTGATAACTTTCTTTCAGAGATTTGAAAATTATGCTTCTTAAATGACCAGACACTCTTGCATTCTGGGAGCTTGGAATTATTTATGCTTGCTAGCTTCCTGTATGCACTTTGTTGATGGTTCAACAGGTGCATAGAAGCAGCATCAATTTAGAAACGAGTGTGTCCTAGATGTTTCCAGGGTAATACTAAAAAAGAAAAGCAGAAATAAGGAAAAACAGGGTACATGTCAAAACTGTTTTTAAGATATTTTTGGCTTTTTTAGTGTTCTTTCTTTAGAGGAACTGCTAGCCAGAGCAGTGGTTCAACTGCCACACAAAGAGTGCATAACTTTTTTCATTAGCAAGTTTTTTTGGGTTCTGGGAGAGACATACCGAGTGTTTGCATGCTTCTGTTACGTCCTCTTCTTCCCAGAGGTGGTCGGTGTCAGGTTCTGGAGCACCAGCCTGTCCTCATATCAAACCCTAGAACCATAGGCTTTACCCTTTATTGTGATTTGTGAAGTTAGTTTCTCCCTCTAATGTTAGAATAAATCAGATTGCAATTGGGGTAATTTTTAACAAGTGTCATTTTGGAAAAGTCATACGTAAGCCAGCTGTTTTAAATAGATAGTGCATGCAAAGAAACAAAGACTGTAACTCTATGGCGTCCCACCCCCTTCACACAAAATCAGAAATGTAGGAGAGACCATATGGAAAATCTTCTGGAAGCTTGTTGCCATGTTAGTCTCAAGTTACATGTTCCCACTTCCGAAGGTTCAATAACAAGAGCAAAATAGGTAAAACACTACCCAAAACCATTGTTTAATGTTCATGCACCAGTGATTCTTAAAAAGAAAAAACACCCTAGATTGATGAATAGACTAGTTATCCAACAGCAATTGTTATTATGACAGAAAATGTTACTTTAAAGCTTATCAAGATCTAAACCCCTTTCATTCTAAAACTAAAGTGAGATCTGTGTTTTCGTATTTTATGCGCTCACATTTACAGTGTTTGTGTCAGTCCCTGTGACAAGGTGTGCAAAACGTTTCTGGTCTTTCTCTGCCCTGGGATGGTAATCTTGGTAATTTTAAACACCTACCCAGCTAGCTGGAACACTGCAAAGCCAATAGTTACATTGGAGTCTCCACATCCCAAACAGAAGGAGATCCAAGTGGATAGACACATGTATGTGCATTTTGCTCCAAAGAATGTTACTGACCACTTCAGAAGCAAGCTCCTGGGTTCACCCTCCATTCATTGTGTGTTTCTGTGATTTGAGAAACCCAGGTTCCGGTCCTGCTCCCTCTGCCAGGAGGACGTGGATTCCCTGCAGGAAGAGGGAGTGCTCAGTGCTTCCTTACTGCTACTCACCTCAAGATGAGGATGATATTAATGCCCTATAAAGCACTTACTATTTAGCCTTACTTTCCTAGTTTGGCAGATTCCTAGAGTGCGCTTTTGAGTAGATGTTAATTAAAAAGAAATTAAAATGAAGGAAAAATGTCCCGCAAGTTTAATGGTGAATTTTACAGGTACATGTAATGGTGATTTTTACAGGTCTGTCCATTTTACAGACAACTGAGTTCAGTAGTCTCAGAGGACATCCTTTCTGAGCCATCATCCAGGATCAATGTATTTGATTCCTGATTTCACAGGGCTTTTAAACAGTAGGAGAAAATTTTCTGGATAGTTACTTTTGCATTTAAAATACCAGCAGATTTATAGCTACCATTGACCTCTTTGAAGAAAGTGTATGTGTACTTTTTATATTGGCTCAGTAAAAATAGATTTTATAGTGACATTCTTTCCTTTCTTATTGACACTTGTGCCATATTACCAATGCTGACTGTCTCCTTAAGGTCAGTAGCCTGTGAGTTGCAGTTGGATCCCATTTCTCCCCTTCCTGACAATCATCCTGCCTTACTCAGTTTCTACATGCTTGTCACCACCCCTGCAGTCCTGTTGGCTTAAGCTACTGTTGTATTTGCTCCCTATCTTGCTCCAGTCAGTGATGTTTAACTGCTTTATATAATGTGGGGTTTTTTTTAATAACGAACCTGAAGCAAGTAAAGAAGTGACAAGAGTGTTGCTTTAGCAGAGCTGGTGGTTCTGTAAACAGCAGGAAATTT
Organism: Merops nubicus; assembly: GCF_000691845.1. Taxonomy (NCBI): domain Eukaryota; kingdom Metazoa; phylum Chordata; class Aves; order Coraciiformes; family Meropidae; genus Merops; species Merops nubicus. Next base: position 8,595 of record NW_008608964.1, read on the forward strand.
GCAGAAGTGTCAGCTAGTGCAACAGTCAAGATGGTTTGTTTGGTTACATCCGTGGTCTTCACTGGCACTTGGCTCCACTGTTACACTATCTTTGCAGACTTAAGCCCATGTCTCATACCAGTTACACAGAGTTAAGATTTTTTAAAGCTCAGAGGCTTAGCTTTGCTTTGAGGTTGTCACAATGTAGTGTCTAGGCTTACAGGTTCAGTTTCCCTATAAAAGTAACGCCACAATTTGGAACTAATGAAGCTGTGAAGTTTTAAGAGTTTTTGTCATGTGTGGGGTTTTTTTTTTGTTTTCTTTTAAGTTGATTGTAGTTTGCCTTGTATATAATAGTATATTTTAATGCTTGTTTGTCATACTATGGGGAGATGGCTCTTCAGACTTCCAGGAATCATTACTGTAGAGGAATCATTCTTGCCTTTAAAGATACAAAACCAACTAACCAACCAAAAAGATGTACTGGAAAAAAAAATCACTTTTCAAATATACAGAAAAAGATAATTACAAAGTGTATAACATCATTCCTTGTTATTTAACAGGGATATTTTCACCAAAACCCAGGGCAGGAAAAAAAAAAGCCACAAACGCTTAAGCAGATTTGAAGAGAAGCCATTTTAAGTAGACTTAAAGGAGTAGATGCCTTCAAAAATCTGATGGTGCTTTTCTGCATCTATCTAGTAGCAAAAGCACATTCTTGCAATCTGAGTCATTTAATTCAATTTCTGCCTGAAGGTATTTGAGCCTTCCTGCCTTCTAAATGTTTCCCCTCATTAACAGTGCTGTTCTTAGACTGTTGCCTGCTACCCCTACTATTGAAGTTATTGCAGTTTGTGTGAAATAATTAAATATTAAGTGAGCCAAAGGGAGAATGAGACAGTCGTTCAGCAATTGCAAGGTCATGGATCAGATTTTCCATCTTAAGATTCAGCTATCAGGCTTAATATATAAGTAGCTCCTGGTGTATTTGTGAAATATATACTAATAAAGATAGTGTAATTGCCTTCACTGGAATTAGCTTTTTGTTTAAGAACAAAACTGTATAATCTTTCAAAGAGGCTAAATTGGTTGTAAGGTGTGATTTTTGGTAAAAGCAATTTAATTCTTCTGTTCAGTGTCAAAAGGTTTGTAGTTTGTTACAGGGAGTTTTAGCTCCTGACTAAAACGAGTTCAGATCTCAAAAATGCACTCTAATGTGTGCCAGTCCTGCACTTCATAGTTTTCATAAGCAGTTATATTTTCATTATTTGTGGTATAGTGGCCTTCTTACTCTTTAAAAATGAATTTCTGGAAGCTAGTATAACTGGCAGTTTCTTAGCTCTTTGCAATTCCTAATTGTGTGGAATACATTTAAACTTTTGAGGGAGGAAGGAGTACTTCTGTAAAAATTGTCACTGGTACAGGAACTTCAGTGGCGTGTTCAGAGCCTTTACTGAATAAATGCAAGAAGCTAATGGTATGAGTATCAAAATAGATTCTGTGTTTGCATGTTTAAATGCTAATTTTGTTTTTTTTCCTAGTATTTCAGAATTTCTTATGTTTGAAAACAATGCAAGTTAAACGCTTACTAATACCATTATATCCGTTCTTTTAGGGAAAGAACAATCTTCAGGAGAGGTGAACATGCACCCTGGCTCAGCAGCTCCACTCTCTGTGTTTAGTAAAGAATCAAACTCCTCCAAACATAGCGATCACCACCATCATCACCACCATGAGCACAAGAAAAAGAAGAAGAAACACAAGCATAAGCATAAGCATAAACATAAACATGATAATAAGGAGAAGGAAAAGGATCCCTTTGCTTTCTCTAACAGTCCAGCCAGTGCACGATCCATCCGTTCTCCATCGCTTTCAGACTGATACTGATGGCTTCTCTGGAATCCAACTTGCAATATTCTCTGAATACTTAGAAGGATGTATATAACTATAGCTTCTATCTTTTTTAATGGAAATAAGAATATGTGAATTGCCTTAGCAATTCAGAAGCTCTGCCACCATCCTTGTTTGAAGACTTCTATTTGCGTACGCGGTTGTTGAAATAATCTGATTCAAAAAACATGTTTTATGATTCTGAGTCATTTTGTATTTCACTGGTCTCCACACCTCCCACTCTTTTTTTCCATTCTAAACAAAGAAAACAGCCCTTTATGTAAGGGCCCTATGTCCACTGGCAACCCCCTGCACATCATGCTGACCATGTGTACTGCCAGAATCAATTATGTTTTAATCCTTTGAAGAGTGTTATGAGGCAGAGCTGCTTTAAACAGAAGCCAATTGCCAGACCTCTGGTGAAGTGCTGTTTCCAGAGTAGTATTGTATAACCAAGTGTAGACCTCCTGAGAAGATGGGAGTTTTCTGTAGTCCAGTTGAGCTGTTTCTCGCTTTAACCATTGCCATGTTATGTCAGAATTTTAGGAACAGCATATAGAACATTTGCCTTCTTCAGATACTAAAACTCTTAAAAATTTCCAGCTTTTAAGCTGCAGGTATTTATTATGGACATGACTCTTTGAATATAATGACATTCTGCAATTATGTTTTTGGAATTTTAGCAAACTGCTTAATGCATGTTTTGTCCTGTAATCAGGCTTTTAAAGATCCAATAAAGTTTGCAAATGGTTTTGACAGAGGCAGAACTTTTTCTTCAGACTTGACATTGTCATATGCTTTTGAAAGATGACTTTGGTAAAACTAAAAAAAAATATTTTTAAATGTTTTAATGCTAAAAGATTGGAAAAATATATATTTCCTGCGGAGGGGTGTTTTTTTTAGAAGCATGAATGCTCAGCTCATTAATCTACAGGAAAAATACATTAGCAGCTCAGTCTGGGACGTTAAATGATGGATACGTTTAAAATTCTTCAGCTGTGTTTTATGCAGTGTACTATTTACATGCACCGAATGTTTTATTTAAAAACTTTTTACAGGTTTTGATAATAGAGGTAAATAATCTCTGCCACTTTTTATGTGTTTTCTTTATTTGTATGTAGAGGCAGGGATTTTATTTCCATGCACTGGTTCACCTCTGTTGCCCAGAGTTCACTTCACATTTAGCTTTCTATAAAATGGTTGTATGCAGGTTAAATATTTAAATTTTTTTTTATTTCTTTGAGAGACTGATTCTCCTTCTTAGGGTAAAGAGAAAAAATTCAACAGGGACCCAAGAAGATTGGTTTTTTTTTAAGCCGTATTCTGTTTCATGAAAGTTAATAAATACTTTTATATTATATACACTTGCTGTTGAATCCTGTAGTTTTTGTGATAACAGATTATCTGTAGAATGGAAAGACGATAGACTCAGGTGTTTTGTAATACATGTATATGTATTTTGTTATTCAAATACCATATTCCTTTAATTCTGTGTGGATAGTTGTGCTAATCTTTGTTCTTCAGCCACATGTTAAGGTGTGTTTGGGCTGGATTCAGACAGATGTGACGGCCCTGGGCAGTGTTGCGACCTCTCCCCACCCGTCACCACGCCAGCAGCTTTGGCGAAGCCCACCTTGGTGTGTCGCAGTGACCGCCGGCTCTTCCAGCTTGGGCGAGCTGACGTGCAGCAGGAAGAGCAGGACACCCGGCAGCGGTGGGCCGGGGTGATGAGCACGCTTTGGGGGGGCTAGCCAGGCGTGCAGCCCAGCTTGCCAGCCCTCCGGAGCCAGCGAGCCGCTGGCTCAGCCTCGGAACCCTGCGTCCCAGGGAGGGGCTGGGGGGCGAAAAAGAAGTGCTTCCAGATCTTTTTCCATTGGCTAAGGAGTGACCTAACGGTGCCGAAGGTGTCTGGGGGGGACCTGGGCTAATAAGCAATGAAAGCTGGTGTTGTTTGGGAGCGCGAAGGCAGATACATTTATGTTTTAAAAATGAGGTCATAGATAATTGAGGCTGGTGTAGTTTCTGCTTTTGGAGATGGATTTGCACTCTTGTGCTGAGGGGAAACGCTCGTCGGTGGTACAGGCACAGAACTGAGGCAGAGCTGTGGCATGGGAATTGCACCGTTGCGTATTTGGATGGATGACTTTAGCTGAACTAATGAACATATACTAAAGAAATACGGCAAAGACACTGTTAGTAGAAAATTGAAGGGAGAAAAAAAAATCTAAAAAGACTTCTTCAGTGCAATTTCTGAGGTTATGTCATAGTCCAGCTTCAGAATGCCCATTAATGTGTTTGATGGAATACAAAGTAAGTTTGAGGTCTTCAGGAGGTGCTCACCAACTGGTAGATGTGCTTGAGAGCCAGAGCAATTTGGTAGATTGCACAGGTGAGCCAAAAGCAGCAACCTAAAATTCAGTGGGAAATAACATGAAATACTGAGTTTAAGGAAATGTGAAGGGCATGAAAGTAAGCTGTTCACCCATCTTGCAAGGTGCAGTGAGGAAAAACAGCATCTGGTTGCTCAGAGGTGAGCAACTTTACACTATTGCAGGAATAAAACTCACTTAAAAGGATTTTATATATATATATGAAATGTGAAAGTGATTATCAAGTACCAATGATTTTGGGCAATAAATTTTAAGAAATAGATGGGCAAATTCCCCCAGATGGAAGCGATAGGTAACATTTTGTATAAAAGAAAAATATAAGGAACTGAGTATTCTGGTCTATAATAAAAGATGTCTGAGGAAGGAACTCTCCATTCTAATACCTTAAAGATTGCTACAATAAGCAGCATTTATCGCTTGTTCTTGATATTTTCTGTGGGAACGGAGAGGTTAGCTTTACTTGCAAGAAAAAATACTTTTGTTGAATGTTAAGATGGATAATGTTCTAAAGGCACCTAATGGTGATGCAAAAGCTCTTGTAGGTTTTTAAGCAGCAGGTTGGCAAACATCTGCAGGGGATGTTCCCAACAAAGTAGAAATCTATATGTTGTTGAAAATGCATGGAGAGATCAAAGTCTGGAAAATTTATTTTGATATCTCAAGTTTTAACATTAATTCCTTTATTTTCTTCATTTATCAGCATAATACAGGTAAGTATAGGACAAATATGTAATTTTAGAAGACCTATATGCATTTTCAATGCAGACTTTTTTTTCCTGTATTTCTCTGCATAATTATATAATAAAATGTCCGTAAACTGTTGCATCTCTTAGTTGTAGACATGCCCAAATAGCTAATAAGGATATAGCTTCTTTCCTTAGGTGTCCAGCTAAGCATATTTCAGCTTTAGTTGATTTACTACCAGGGCCTGGCAGTCTGTCCAGGTGCTGTGGAGGAAGGACAGCAGGACACAACTTCCCTATGTTCTTGGGTGAGCTGGGACCTTCTTTCTATCTTAAACTGTGCCATCCCATAAAGTACTGGCATTAGGGTTCGTGTCAATGCTAACGAAGTATCTTGCACTGTTTAGCTTTTTGAGATATAAAAGCTGGTTAGTTTTAGCTTATTTCATACTCATAGAAAAATGATGATTTTTGTAGATTTTAATATGAAGAACTTTTAGTCATGTCAGTGTTTTCGGTTCCTTAATGCAGATTATTCACACAAACTTAAGAACCTGATTTTTAATGGAGCATCAGTATTGCACAGCGACCCTTAAAATATATACAAGGTAGATACAAATGTTTTGGATGAGATGTAATTACTGTTAAATATTTGTATTTTTATATATGCATAAAAATATCTGGTTTAGTCATTATATTTATTTCCTGGTTTTATTATTTTAAATGGCAATGGTAACACATTACTTCATATGCATTAAGCCATGGCAACTAATATTCAAAGTCTGCATTATTCTACAGTCATCTGGTCTGGTAAATACAGCTTTTTCTAAACATTTTTCCCATGTTTTCTTTTATTATTATTTTTGTCAAGATAAATCTACAATATTAACATTTGCTGATGTAAATAAGTCAGGATTTCAATTTAAAGACTTCATATTTTACTTAAAAATACTTCACCTATGGCATTTAGGATGTGGTAAATATCATAAAGTGACAGCAAAAATTGAAAGGGTATTTGGCTAGATGTTTTTAATTTCTGAGTGAAAATGAATGCGTGTGCTTTGGGCTATCTTAACAGCTTGCCACCAATGTGGCCCACAACTATTACTGACCCCACAGTCCTACGTTGGATTTTCTGGGTGCTGACCAGGCTCTTCTATGACCTGATGCAACTTTCTAACCTGTGAATAAAATCAGGGTAATTAAAGAATCACAGAATGGTAGGGGGTTGGAAAGGACCTCTGGGGATTATCTAGGCCAATTCCCTGCTAAAGCAGGTTCACCTAGAGCAGGTTGGACAGGAGCAAATCCAGGAGAGTTATGAAAGTCTCCACAAACTCCCCAGGCAGCCAATTCCAGGGCTCTGTCACCCTCGCAGTAAAGGAAGCTTTCTCTGATGTTGAGGTGGAACTTCCTGGGTTCCAGTTTGTGCCCATTGCCCCTTGTCCTGTCACTGGGCACCACTGAAAAGAGACTGGCCCCATTCCCTTGACACCCACCCTTTAGATATTAGAAGCACTGATAAGATCCCCTCTCAGTCTTCTCCAGGCTGAACAGACGCAGCTCTCTCAGCCTTTCCTCGTAAGAGAGCTGATCCAGTCCCCTAACCATCTTTGTAGTCCTCTTGGACTCTCTCCAGCAGTTCCCTGTCTCTCTTGAACTGGGGAGTCCAGAACTGGACCTAGTACTCCAGATATGGCTGCACTAGGACAGAGTAGAGGGGGAGGGGAACCTCTCTTGACCTGCTGGTCACGCTCTTCTTAATGCACCCCATGAGACCATTGGCCTTTTTGGCCACAAGAGCACACTGCTGTCTCATGGTTAACCTGTTTTCCATAGCTCCCAGGTTCTTCTCCATGGAGCTGCTTTCCAGCAGGTCAACTGCTAACCCGCACTGGTGCAGGGGGTTATTCCTCCCTGGGAGCAGGGCCCTACACTTGCCCTCGCTGAACTGTGAGGTGAAACTTTTGGGCAGAGGCTGAGTAGGCAGCGAGGCTGATGCACAGCTTGTGGAGCTCAGGGTGGAGCGGGGAGAGGGAGTGAGACGTGAGCAGGAGCAGAACTCTCTTGGCAGCAGCAGCCGGTTTGTTTGGCTCCAGAGCTCTCTGCAACTTCACTCTGAGAAAACAATATGATAGGGTGAATTCAAATTTCAACATCTGTGCCTCCTGGGAGACTTAATTTTGTTGTGAATTGGTTGAGCGAATGTTTTGAATCGGATTAATTTTGGAAATTTTGGAAGGCTGGAGCAAGATGAGCTTATGTGACTGGCTGTTATTTTTTCTTTGCTGTGTTAAAAATAAAAAAGGAGTGGTCTCAACAATAAAGGGCCAAAGAAACTCTCCAAAAATTACTCCAAAGATAATTTCAGGTGAAATAAGGGGTTTTATTAGTAGTTTTGTTCTTTTTTTAATTTATTATTCTTCCATTTAATTCTATTCTATTTTGTCTACAGAATTGAACTTCAAGATAGAGTTAATTTCTTCTGAAAATGCACTTTTCATTTTCTAAATGTATTTTATAAAGAAATCATACTATAAAATATAAGTAACTAATAAAACTTCTAAATGAAAATATGCCCCAAAAGGAGGAAAAAGTTTGAAAGCATATTTGATGACCTGATTAGCTCTTCCCTTTTAAAAAACTTATTTGAGGGGAAAAAAAAAGCCTCTTCTGGAAGTTATCTGTTCCTCACCTTTCCAGGAAAAGGAGGAATGACTCAAACTCACTCACAATTTAAAAGCTGTTTGAATTTGTGTGAGTAACCCTCTGTTTCTCGGGGGTGCTGGAACAGCTTGTGCCAAACTCTGGCTATGGGTTTCAGCACAGGACCCAAGAAGACACTCTGAGAGCAATGGACAGGTGGCCACAGTTTTCCTTCAGCACCCAGATGCAATGTATGTAGAAGTAGTCCTGGACCTGTTTTACCTTACACTACTGGCTCTGCTGAGCTTCTAGACATTTATTTTGCTAAATCTTTATAGTGCCTTAAACCTTGGCCCTATAGAAAAGACTTTGGTCTTTTCATAGCTCATCTCCCACCCAGGAGTCAAACTGAAGCATATGGGGAAAGAAGTTTTTTTAGCAGTTTTGGAGTTGCTTACAGCTTTTCAAGTTGATATGGCGGTCATGAAAGTTGTTGTCAGGGTGTTATGGCTTTGCTACTTTTAGTCACTTAATGCCTAGTTTTTCTGTACAGTGAAAATCTGGAAGTAGAGAGGAAGGAAGAAGAGGGACTGAGATGAAAAGAGACTTAGAGAGACTAAAGGTCTTGCACCGGTTCCATTATTCACCTTCCTAAGGCTGTCTCTATTGCTTCTAAGTATTATGGACTCACCCATGAAGCTGCTGCCCTCTTAATTTGTTTTCCTCTGTTTCTTTACCTTCAATTCTACTTCCATTACTTTATTGATGTAATAGTAATCTGAGAGACATTCAAGCTTCATGAAAGGCAGGTCACTCAAGAAGGGAGTTTAAGCTGCTTTGGAGCAGGATGATGTGCTGTATTTTGGGGGTTTGAGTCTCTTGTCATGGTTTTCAACGGCTTGTTCCTAGCCCTGTGGTCAGCAAGTCACTACAACTTATTTCTCATCTCTGAAGATCAGGCATAGATGTTCTTTGTCCATTATGGACATCTTACAGTTCTAGAGTCTCTGCAAGCATCTGTCTTGTGTTTGGAGCTGTACATATGCAAAAAGTTTCTCTATCTCAAAGGCCTTTATCAAAGGATGCAGTCATTTTAAAATGTCGAAATTCATATGTTCATTATTGAGTACTTGACTCATTTCAAGATACTAAACCCTCTAAGTTGCTTTCATTTTAAGACTCAGATTTTTAAAAATATATGTTTCTTTTTACAACAATGAAAATGTTCCAGGTGCTTAATAAAACACGTTAGGACAAGTCACAGATGAGGAGAGAGAACAAAGCCTTTTTCTACATCTCTTCACAGAAGAGTGAAATGCAGTTAAGTTGTAAGGGAACTGATAAAGAACTTCAAAGAATTGTTTGTTGACTACTGCTGTGATGGAGAAGATAGGAAAACCTCTAAATAAAATGTTGTGGAGAGAGTGGCTGAAAACAGTGCTCTTTTTTCGATAAAAGTGTAACAATTTAATTGGAGATCTATCATAACTGCATTCATGCATTCATAAAATGAAAACAAGACACTGATAATGTGTATAACATAAGCTGCTGAATTTTTGACCACTGTCCTTGAGTGCTGTATTCCTTGGTGTTGACTGAGAACCTAGCAAGAGCTCCATTTCTTTTCAGGAACTAGGCAGTGTATCGTGACTGAATACCTGTCAGGTAACTAAAACTAACAGCTTGGATTTTCTCTTTTAACTTTCCTTTAATGATTTCTGCTATCAAATATAGAGAAAGCTTCTAAATATGTGATTTATAGTTGTTTTACAAAAATCAGATATACTTTGAACCTGATTTACCTGTTCTGTGATTACATACGTTCTGTGTACTTGGGCTGTACAGGAATACGATCAGGAATTGCCCTTTGTGCACAGAGGAGCTATATTTTTGTCAATACGGTCATGGTTCTGAGTCGAGCCAATGACCTGTACCTGCCCCTAGAGTCTGAGCCAATTTTAGGTAGTTGGTGTCACCATCTGGAGCAGATATTACAAGGCCATTAAGAGCCCCTTTCAGCTTCCCCAGTTTGAGTACCAGTTTTTCTCATCCTGACTTTCTTGTACTTAAATATGAAGGAAGCTTCACCCGAGGATGACAGGAAGATTCAGTCTGGGGAGACTTTCAGGCTGGGGTGACCCTGCTCCACATGCTGGGCTTCTTAAGCAACTCCTGACAGTTACCTGTCTGCTACAGAAAAACAAGGAAGCTGTAAATTTTAGGGCATTTTTTTTAAACTCTTACTTAAAGTAAAGATAAGTTTAAGGCACCCATACTAATATTACCATTAAAAAAACTTCAGGTGGTGAGCTGTTGTATGTCAAATACCTAATATTCTTGGGACTTTGATATTCATCAGAGGAAAATGACTATCCCAGCTTGTTGGATCCTGGTATCATTCAGGTTTTTTTGAGGTGGTTTTGTGGTGTGTGTGGTTTTGGTTTTTTGTGTGGTTTGTTTTTTTGTTGTTGTTGTTGGTTGTTTTGGTTTTGGTTTTGGTTTTGGTTTTTTTTGTTGGTTTTGTTTTGTGGTTTGTTTTGGTTGTGGGTTTTTTTTCTTTTTTTTTTTTTTTTTTTTTTTAGAACGTCTCTTTTTTTTAAGGT